>NW_024081642.1:633545-665515 GCF_003009895.1 Hyaena hyaena | reverse complement strand
CAGGCTCCAGGCTCTGAGCTGGCAGTCAGCACAGAGCCCGACGCGGGGCTCGAACCCACGAACCGCGAGATCATGACCTAAGCGAAAGTCGGACGCTTAACCGACTAAGCCACCCAGGCGCCCCCAAATTTTTGTGAGAAGATGTACTTTGAATTCTTTTAGGTATATACCTATGAGTAGAATTACCGAGTCATTTACCAATTCTATGTTTAAAGTTTCAAAGAATTACCATACTGTTTTCCACTGCTACTACAATATTCTGCATTCCCAACAGTAATGTATGAAGGCTCTGATTTCTCCACCTCTTCATCCACACTTGTTATTATCTGACTTTTTCATTATCACTATCTTAGTCAGTGTGAACTAATATCTCATTACGGTTTTGATTTGCATTTCCTTGATGACTAATGGTGTTGAGTACTTACTCATGTGCTTATTTGCCATTTAGATATGTTGGGGAGGAAAATTTCCCTCTATCCCTCAAAACTTCTTATGGCTGTTCTAAGAATTAAATTGGCATGAGACAGATTAACAGGAGAAAATAAAATTTAATATTGTATGTACAAGAACCCCACATACATGAGAGTTTCAAAGATAGAAAGATAAAATAAGGTATATTTGCCATCCTAAGCTAACGAATGGGATGGGGGCCTGGGGCATCAAAGGGGAGGAGGGAAATTCACAGGACAATAAGAAGAGCAGGTGTTTGGTAATTAAATGTATGTCTTGCCATACAGATGTATCACTCAAATAAAATTTATCTCTGGCAGTGACTCTTATTTTGAGGAAAATCCTAATTAAGATACTTCTAGATAGTTAAGGGGGAGCAAAAGTTTCTTTTGAGCCCACAGAATCTCAGTTGCCTTCAGCTCAAAATACCCCGTGTGCCAAAGTGACACATTTTGAGGAGACTTGTTTGGAACCCCTTCGGATGTGTTTGGAGAAATATCTGTTCAGTTATTTTGCTCATTTTTAAATTGGGTTATTTTTCTTTTTTTAATTATTGCATTGTAAGAGTATTTTATATATTCTGGCTTAGAATCAAGTCCCTTATCAGATACATGATTTTAAAATATTTTCTTTCATTTTGCGAGTTGCCTTTTCACTTTCTTGATGATAGTTTTGAAGCAAAAACGTCATTAATTTTGAAGAAGTCTAATATATCTATTTTTTCTTTTGTTGTTCTTGCTTTCGCTATCATATCTAAGAAACCACCGCATAACCCGAGCTCACAAATTTTCACCTGTTTTCTCCTAATACTTTTATAGTTTTGACTCTAACATATAGGTCTGTGATCCATTTTGATTTAAGTTTTGCATATATATTTTTTTGTAAGACAGGGGTGCAACTGCCATGTGGATATCCAGTTGTCATAGGACCATTTGTTGAAAAGACTATTCTTTCCCCATTAAATTATCCTGGCACCACTGTTAAAAATCAATTGACCTTAAGTGTAAGGATTTATTTACAGGTTCTCAATTCTATTCCATTGATCTATATGTCTATTGTTATGCCATAACCACATTGCCTTGGTCACTGTAGCTGTGTGGTAAATTTCAAAATTGGGAAATATGTTATCCAAATTTGTTCTTCATTTTCAAGGCCCTTCCTTCCTTCCTTCCTTCCTTCCTTCCTTCCTTCCTTCCTTCCTTCCTTCCTTCCTTCCTTCCTTCTTCTTTCTTTCACTCTTTTGTGTCCTTTGCACTACCATATCAATTGTAGCATCAACCTGCCAATTTTTGCAAAGATGCTAGGTGGAATTTTGCTAGAGATTGTGTTGACTTTGTAGACTAATTTTGGGGAGTATCATCATTTTAACAATATTAAGCCTTCCAATTCATGAACATGGAATGTCTTTCCATTTATTTAGGTCTTTAATTTCTTTCAGTGAGGTTTTGTAGCTTTCAGTGTACAAGTCTTGCATTTTTTAGGTAAATTTGTTTCTAAGTATTTTATTCTTCTTGATGCTATTATACATGGAATTATCTTCTTAATTTCCTTTTTGGAGTTTTCATTGCTATTGTATAGAAATAAAACTGTTTTTTGTGTGTTGATTTTGTAGCCTGCAAATTTGTTGAAATTGTTTATTAGCTCTAATAATTTGGGGGTTTTCCTTAAATTTTAAAATATATAATATTATATCATCTGTGAATAGAGATAATCTTAATTCTTTATTTCCAATGTTGATGCTTTTGTTTTGTGTTCTTGCTTAATTGTTAGAACTGGTTAGAACTTCCATTACAATAATGAATAAAAGTGGAGAATGTGCATATCTTGTCTTGTTTCTGATCTAAGGAGAAAGCATTCACTCTTTCTCCATTATGTGTGAAGTTAGATAAGGTTTTCCATAGATGTTCTATACCAGGTTGAGGAAGTCCTCTTGTATTCCTAGTTTGCTGAGTGCTTTTTTTTTTTTTTAATCATGAAACGGTGTTCAATCTTGTCATCTACTAAAACGATCATGTGTTTGTTTTCTTTTATTCTATTAATATAGTGTATTGCACTGATTGATTTTCATATGTTCAGCCTTATATTCCTGAGATAAATCCCACCTTGTCAAGGTGTATAATTATTTTTATATATTGCCTGACTCAGTTTGATTGTATGTTGAAAATGTTTACATATATATTTATAAGGATTATTAGTCTGTATTTTTCTTTTCTCATGATGTGTTTATCTGACTTCGGTATCAGGATAGTAATACTGGCCTTATAGGATAAATTGCAGTGCTTCCTGTCCCTCTATTCTTTGGAGAATTTGTGAAAAATTGATGTTAATCCTTTTTAAAAAGTTTTGTGGAATTAATTAGTAAAGCCATCTGGTTCTGAACTTCTCTCTGTGGGAATCTTTTCGGTTACTAATTTAATCTCTGTACCTATTATTTTCTATTTCTTCTTGAGTCAGTTTCAGTAGTGTATGCCTTTCTAGGAATGTGTCCATTATGTCTAAAATCAATCTTTCTTTCTTTCTTTTCTTCCTTCCTTCCTTCCTTCCTTCCTTCCTTCCTTCTTTCCTTCCTTCCTTTTTTCTTTCTCTCTCTAAGGCTGTGGTCTCAGAGTGTGGAAACCAGACTGCACCTTTTGGAGAAAAGCTTGGACTTCAGCTGGCTTTGTCAACTGAGGCCTGGCCCCTATCAGAGCTTGAGCACATTTTCAGTGGCTGCAGCTTCAAGAGGTTTCTTTATTTTTTAATGTTTATTTATGTATTTTGAGAGAGACAGAGAATCCCAAGCAGCCTCCATGATGTCAGCACAGAGCCTGAAATGGGGCTCCATCTCACAAACCATGAGATCATGATCTGATGATTGACTGAGCCACCCAGAAGACCCTACAAAAGGTTTCTTAAAGGCTTCGTCTTAGCCTCCAATCTGCCATGCCTAGACAGATCCATCTTGCCAAAGAATGGCTGGCACCATGACATTGTCCTGCTCTGACACCTTCAGTGGCTGCCCTCACCCCATAGCATAAACTCTAAATCCCTTTGCTAGTGTCCATTTCCCGCTAGTCTGTTCTGAGAACTGCTCCCTCCACCAGGAATGCACTTTCATTCATCCTTGCTCCTATGCCGTCTTCTGCATTTTGGTCTTGCAGTTTTCCTAGCCCATGTGGCTCTTTCTCTTCTCTGCTCAGCCAATCCTGTCATTCCCCCTAGGCCTCAGCCCCATCACCTGAGAAGTCCCATCCTGGTAGAAATGCTGAGCACTTATTTCTGCCCTAGTCATTGGTATATATGAATGCTTCTTCACAGCATGTGTATTCTTGGTTTGGACTGTAATTTGTCCTTTTGTGGACATAGCCTTGACTCCCTATCTTTGTGGGCATAGACCACACTTTATGCTCCTTTTGATGTCTGGAGTGCCTGGTCCAATGCTGGGTGGGTGATGGCTAGTGGGGAGCTGGGCCTAGGCTGCCTGCCCCTTCCTCCCATAGCTCCCCGCAGCTCTGCAGTCTCTGATGGCTGCTTTGACTTCAGCCTTCAGGGCCTCCCCCTCTCCATCCGCTTTTCTTGTCCTTCACTAGAAGCTCCTAGCACCATTCAGTAGCTTGCTTTTATTAATCATTTTGATGGTTCTTCCTTTGGACCCTCTTCAGTTTCTCTGAAATTAATCCATCCAGAGGCAGCCAAGAAAAAAAAAAACAAAACAACCTGGGAAGTCGGGCAAGTTTGTCTTTCATGCAACCCTCTCTCAGATGGTTTTTCTGTGTCTGCTGTTGAGCCAGGACACTATCATTTTTGCTAACTCTTCCTTGAGATTAAACTTGACTGAAAGAGACTTGTAAATGTCCTTCTCAAAATTAAAAAAATATATATATTCTTGATTGCCTAGGGAGATATCCTGAGTTCCTTAACCCTGGGTAGCTGGAAGCTGGGACAAAGTGTTTGTTCTAAGCTAGAGGTGCATTTCCTGGGGCTCAAATGGGGGTGGTGGGAACATGTCATTATGGAAGGAAGTAGCTTTCTTTTTCTGGGAGGGAATATATAAGTTATTTATCTACACTTATTCATAGTCACCTCTCTTTCTGATTTTTTATTCCTGTAAGATGATCTCTCATTCTTAATTTTAATAAATTGAGTCTTCTCTCTTTTTTCTTGGTTGATTCTAGCTAAAGTTTTGTCAGCTTTGTTGATCTTTCAAAAGACCGATATTTAGTTTCATTAATTTTTTTTATTGTTTCTTATTCTCTATTTCATTTGTTTCTACTCTAAGCTTTGCCATTTCCTTCTTTCTGCTTGCTTAGGGTTTAGTTTACTCTTTTCCACATTCTCAAAGTGAAAGGTTAGATTATTTATTTGAGATCTTTCTTCTTTAATATTGGTGTTTACAGTTCTAATTTTCCTGTAAGCACTGCTTTCATTGCATCTTCTAAATGTAGCCATGTTGAACTTTAGTTTTCATTCATCTCACATTATTTTGTAATTTTTGTGTGATTTCTTTTATGTATTGGTTGTTTAGATGAGTGTTGTTTAATTTCCACATATTTGTTAATTTCCCAAATTTCCTTCTGTAGTTGATTTCTTTTTTAAAAATGTTTATTTACTTTAAGAGAAAGAGTGAGTGAAAGAGCACATGTGAGAGCAAGCAGTGGGGGAGCAGAGGGGGCAGGGAGAAAGAATTCCAAGCCGGCTCCCAAGCTGTCAACACAGAGCCCAACAAAGGGCATGATCTCACAAACCATGAGATCATGACCTCAGCCGAAATCAAGAGTCGATTGGTCGCTTAACCAACTGAGACATCCAGGTGCCCCTGTTGATTTCTTTCTTTCTTTTTTTAGAAATTTTTATTTGTTTGTTTGTTTAGAGAGTATGCATGAGTGGGGGAGGGGCAGAGATAGAGGAAGAGAGAGAGAGAGAATCCCAAGAAGGTTCTGGGCTGTCAGCATGGGGGCTTGAACCCGTGAACAGTGAGATCATGACCTGAGCAGAAATCAAGAGTTGATGCTTCACCAACTGAGCCACCCAGGTGCCCCTGTTGTTGATTTCTCATTCCATTTTACTGTGCCCAGAGGACATTCTTTATAATTTCAATCCTTTGTATTTTATTCAATGTTGTGTTATAGTGTAACATATGTTCTAACGTGGAGAATGGTCTTTGTGCACTGGAGAAGAATATACATTTTGTTGTTTTGCAGGAAGTTTTCTATGGGTACCCTTTAGGTATATTTGTTCTATAATATTGTTCAGGTTTTCTATTTCCTCCTAGATAATCTGTCTAGTTGTTCTATTATGGAAAGTTGTATATTGAAGTCTTTAATGATTATTATTGAATTGTTTATTTCTTCCTTCAATTCTGCCACTTTTTTGCATCATATATTTGGGGGCTCTGTTGTTAAATGCATATATGGGATAGAGTCTTGAAGGTTGCTTATATTCCATTCCAAAGTGATAAGAGAATGTATTCTGACCTCAGGAAGAGATTTAACTAGGTATCTTCATGATAGCCTTGCAGATAAGATGGAAAAAAATACTGATTATTGGATGATATAGTTAGGTGGGTTTGTAATAAGTTGAATGACTATATCCTAAAAGTTTTAATTAGTGGGTTTATGGCAAACTGAAAAGCTCTGTCTTTCAGCACACCAAATTTTTAATCAATGAGTAAGGAAAAGAAATACTAAATCTGTGTATGACAAGAGTTGAAAGTGAGAGCAAATATAGTGGCTTCCAGAATTAGAATAAGAAATCATGTTAACAAATTGTGACCATGTACTGGCAATAAGAAGATACCGTTTAGTAGGGCTAAGTGTATTCACATAACATTAAATGCTATCCATTGATCAGTAATAGCTTCTATCTCTATCACCTCCAGGGAATTGCATTAGTACAAGATAGGAGTATAAGGTTGAGCAGTAACAATGAGGAAATCACCCAGGAGGTATGATTGATAATGAACTCCTAATGCCTAGCCTAGTGCCTCAAAAATACGTGAGAAAGGGAGAAATAAAGGGAAGAAGGGAGGAAGGGAAGGAGAAAGGGAAGAAAGCTTGGTACTGGCTGCAAAAAAAGGTAATGTAACTTCAGGTGGAGTAAGCAGGAGTTGATTTCCTCAAGAAAATCCCACGGCAATGAAGTTACTGGGAGAGAAATAGTTGGACTGGGAGGCACTCTTGTGGCCCAAAATTTGCCCAACTTCCAGCTCTGCACTAGGATATGGCTGTCATTAAATCCCACACTGGCAGGAAAACAGCTGTGGTTTTGCAAACACAGCTAAAATAACACATTTCAAGGGAGAAACTAGCAATTAGAATTTGCTCTGAACTCATTGCTCAGAAACCAAAGAATCATACTAGACTCTTCTTTCATGGCCTATATCTAAGCTTGTCCATTCTACTCTCCCCCCCTCATTATAATTGAAATATGAATGATTGCAATAGCCTCTTCTCTGCTTTCCCTGCCTCTCTATTCTAGCCCTGAATCCAATCCACCATACTCACTAGAGTCAGGACTCCTTAAAAAAGTAATTCTGATGTTTAGTATATGTTCCGTTTAAAACTCTTTACTGAAAACCTACACTGTTAGGAACTCATGTGTAGCCTTCCTCCTCCTCCTCTCCAGTACGACTGTCACCCCACCCCCATTACTCCCATAAGAAGATACATTATTCTGCCTCTCCCACTGTCAAGGTAATTTTCTCTAAAAGAATATTTCTGGGGCTTCCTTCACTGAATAATTCACCTTTGCTGCCTGGGCATGACAAAACTTCTCATTAAAAGCCCTGGATGGGAGTGACCTGTCCGGCTCCAGCTCCCACAGCTAGCCAGAAACAGAGCCAAGCAGAAGGAGAGGTACAGTGACAAGGGTGGGAGCTTTCTCTAGAGGGCCTGCGACAGGGAGTCCCTGAGGATGACGGGACACATGCAGGCTCTTCACTGCAGGGTAACAACGGTGCTGGTCTGATGTGTTACCCTTCTCAGAATCTTTGGACAAACACAGAAGCCCGATTCCACCATGCTTCCCAGCCTTAGAACCTTACAGTGCTGAGGCACCAAAGAAAATCCAGTCATGGGATTGAAGAGAACTCAGCCTCTGTCTAGGCTGTTGGACTCTGCTTGGCTGGATAAAGTAGGTCAAGTTATCCCTATTGTACCTGGAGAGATGGGACCATGTGGGGAAGAGATCCAGAGTAGAGGAGAGGACACCTCATTTCTGGTTCCAACTCTGGCACTATCTGGCTGTGTGACTCTGGGCACATGGCTTGGCTTCTCTGGCTGAATCTTCACTTGTACAAAGGAGGAAACATATACAGTTCAGTGATACAGGACGTGGGCTCTGGAGCCAGGCTGCCCGGGTTCACACTCCAACTCTGCCTCTTTTGAGGTGCATGACTATGAAAACCTAGTTTAGCCCGACAAAGCCTCAGTCTCCTCATCTGTAAAACAGGGACAACAATAGTGCCTGCCTTAAAAAATTGCTGCGAACATATGTACAGCAGTCAGCACACAGCCTTAAAAAAACACTCAGTAAGTGGTAGCTCTGTGTCTCTCATCAGAGACCCTTCTTCTCCCGGGTTTGCTCTGTTGAATGGTGACCTTTCAGATCTTTCATTTGTCCCTGTGTTCAAGTCACTGGGACTGGCTTTTCATTCTGGACAGGGCATGATATTCGGGTGATGAGATGTGGTTTGCAGATTACCTGAGCCACCCCTTCAAAATATATACAGATTGACACAAATTGCATGTGATTTCATGCAAACTATGTGTGACCCTCTTCATTTCCTAGGTGCCCTTGGAAATACTGCTGTGGGCATCAATGCTCCCGGGCTTCACAGCCACTGCCCATGACTCTGCATATGGCAGGGTAAGGGTTGTGGGGGAAGAAAAACAATTTTCCCTGCACCCTTCTAAGTTCTTGGCCGATACCACACTCCCCACCCATATTAAAAGACAGATTCACAAGAGAAAAATAAACAGACATGCAGTAACATGCATCCATGGGACAGACCCAGGAATGCTGAGTAACTCCCCAAAATGCCCCAAGCCAGCACCTCAAATACCATCTTCAGCTAAAGACAAAGGAAGGATTTGGGGGTGGAGTGGATTCAGTTTTGGGAGGTTACCAAGCAAAGCACAGTAAGCAAGGGTAAGGTTGCTATGCAGATTGAGGTTGTTGCCTTCCCCATTGATAAGAGTTTCTAGAGATTTAGTCATCCTTCTCTTCCTGGTACAGAGAGAGAGACACCCCTACAAATGGAGATTTCCCTTGTAAATGTCAATGTCTCTTGCCAAAGGGTAACTTCTACTTGGTTTTCAGTGCCTTTCCTGTCTGCTGTTTCTTAAAATTAATCAGCCTAAAATGATCCTTATGCCGAAGGGACATGTTTTGGGGTGGCAAATTCTGCTTCCTTTCAGTGCCCACCCTCCGGGAGCCAGGGGGCTGCGCAGGCCAGGGCTAGGACAAGAGGGCATCAGGTCATCTGGCCTCCAGGTATCCAGCCAAGCAGCCGGAAATGTAGCAATTCCCCTGGCCTGTTGCCTCAGTCTTGGCTGCCTTGGCTTCTCTGTTTGCTTTACATTTGGAGAGAGACCTAGGATTCTGCCAAGAGGCTGGAGCTTAGGAGGAAGGGGGACCAGGCCCTGTTTTGCCACCTTTCAACCTCACTAATGGTATCGCAAACAGCCTTGCCAACAGAGCAGCTAGGGCTGGCCCCACAGAGGATTTCTACTCAGCATTGACAGGGTGGGGCTGTCACCACTGCCTCCTCATCCATGCCTTCATTTATTCATGCATGCATTCATTCCAAAATATGTAGCTGCCATTTATCCTGTGACTGGCCCTGCACTTGGTGCTGTGGGCACTCAGCAATAACTAAAATAAGCACGGGCCTGGCCTTCATGGAGCTTACAGTCTAGTGAGGAGGGCAGGGAACATTTCTGAAGATCCACACACACGGATGTGAGTCCGCAACTTGCAGTAAACAGAAGAAAATCTTTAGGATGTTGGGCATGCCTACACAATCAAGTATTAGGCCAGGTAAGGACTCTTGAGGAGGTGGTGTGTAGGCCTGACCCTGAGACAGAGAAACCACCAGCCAGGCAAACCGTGCAGGGAAGATGTGTGCAGGAGGACTGTGGTGTCTCTCTGCCCCCGGCTCAGGGCATTTCCAAGCCCTTTGCCTTGGAGGATTCAGGCTCTTGGAGAATCAGGCCTGTTGGCTTTCACTTGTCAAACAGACTCTGACTGCTGCCATTGAGTCTTTTCAATACCAACACAGCTCATGTGCATCAGAGCTGGCTAGAAAACTGAATAAAATATAGATGTGTGGGCTGCACCTCCCCCCATCCAGAGACTTGAATTTAGCTGGTGGAGTGGGGTCCAACAATTTGTAATTTTAACAGGTCCCCAGGTTGTTCTTTCAAAACTGGCCTGCTGCTCTGTGGACCTTTCCTGGAAAATTTGGCTGGATAAAGCCTAAATTCCTTGCATAACTGTCAAATCTACTGTTATAGTCACTGGTCTCTTCCCTCTAGGCTGCTCAACCCTAGTCCGCCACAAGCCATCATCCACATCACTGGAGTAATCATACCATAACACAAGCCTAAGCTTCCCACCTCTTTGCTTAAACCCATTCTCTTTTTGCCTATTAGCTTCAAAATACATCCACTTTATTTAGTAGAAATTAAATGGTTTTTTGTGCTTTTGCTTTTGCCTCAACTTGTGCTCCTGCTGCTTTCCATTTTTCCTTTTCAGCTCCATACCTAAATAGTGTTTGGTGCAGGGTAGACAGTGGACGAATATTGATTTACTACTCTGAAGATGATGGGTTTAAGCATGTTGTATTTTACTGAGGGACTGGGAGATTCAAGTCATGAAAATAATATCTGAGAGATAGAGCTGTCTTCAAAATTGGGAAGATCTATGTCATGTGATACACTTGTTTTGAATAACCCTAGGACCAGTCAGTGGATGTCATAAGAAGTTAGAATTTGATTCCAGGTAAGGAAGCGTGTGCCATCTTTTTAAAGATGTTGTCATCTTCATTGTAAAATGGTAAGTTCCCTGTCACCTACAATATTCCAGATTGATTCTATGATCACTTGATAGGCATTTGGTGAATGTACTCAAGCATGGAGTGGTATATAGAAGAAAAAACTTACCATTCTTGAAATAAGATCCTGTGGGGGGAATTGAAGGTAAAGAGGAAAAGGAAAGAAATGAACTTCCCATTCCAGGGAAGTAGAGTATTGTGTTTATATTATCACGAACACTATAAATGATGTGGAAATGTTGTGGCTTGGAACCTATGACCAAGGAAGAATTTTTGAGACGTCTTCTGTGCAAAAAATGTGGCTTTATTACAGCACACGAACAGGATTCATGGGCAGGAAGAGCTGCACTGGGGTTGTGATGGGTGACTGAATATATACTTTCAAGTTTTGAGGAGGTTAGGGATAGCATAAGTCTCTAAGGAATTTTGGAAGCAAGGTTTCCAGGACCTTTTAGGGGCTAGCTATTGTTAGGAAAAGGTCATTTTTATCTCTCTATTAAAACCTTAGTTATGAGACCCTTTAGATATATATCAGTAGGCCATATGCTTGGAGGATGATTGTACATATATATGGGAAGGTAGAGATAAAGGAAGTTTCCAAAACAATTTTTACATATTAAAGTAGACTTACAGGATCCTGGGGTGTTGGGATAATGTTAAGCCAAGATTGTCTTTTGCCCTTAGCAAAGTGTCAGCATTGAGGCAGCTGAGCTCCTAGAGGAAGGTCACTCTGCCTGTCTCAAGGATTTGTAAATTACAAGGAAATTTTTTCTTTTGCCTTTGTTTCTCACATCATAACTATATACATCATACATGGAATACCTTTTTCTATACCATAGACTGGATTAAAAAATGAATATTCCTTATTTTTTCTTTTATGATCCAGTAAGTAATTTAGTCTCTTACAATGTTTATGGATTATCATTATAAACATTAATTCTCATAATATTGAAATGTGCAAATGCCAGTTAAGAAAAATCTGCCAGAATTTTAGATACATTAGCTTTTACCACTGTAACTAAAGGAGGATTCTAGAAAAAAAAACAATTAAAAGTGTATCATGTAGAGAGACAATAACTCTCCAGATCTATTTAATATGTTTTAGAAAAATTTCACTGAGACAAAGAGCCATGACCATCTAAAGAATAATCCTACAGATCAGAAAGCTCATTTGGCTGAGATTTAGCTAATAACGAAAGCTAACAACTGCCATATAATTAAACAGTAATTTTCATAATTGATTGCCAATAAATATGTTTTTCTTTTTTATCTGCACATAAAAGGAACAAGGAGATTATGGGGCTGAAGAACAGAATTTTAAAAATATTTGTCAGACATCTCTTTCTTTTTTCTTTTTATTAGGGTCACTTAGATTTTAGTCATTTGAGTAATTTTTAATAAGACTTTTTAAAGAGTTGGATGCTAAAAACAACTAATAGCTCTGATCTCAATGATTTTCAGTAGATTTTGTTTATTCAATAGGGCAAAGGCTATTGGGAAGGCATACTTTCTCAGTACTTCCTAAGGTTACTTCCTTGGGAGGAATAATAAGGGAATGACTGACTCTAAAGAAATTTATCCCAAGCAAGAGCTGCTTGCTACTGTTTCTTCTTCCTCTTTCACTGTTTAAAGCCTAAACTCTGCTTTGCTTAGAACTTTTCCTTTCTTTGTGCCTCTGTTTTCATTTCCTACCTATCCCTCTTCTGCATCTCTCAAGCAACCTCACATAACTACCTTTTAATTGTTGCTGCTGTTGTTATGGCAATAACATTAAAACTCTACCCTCTTAGCAACTTTTAAGTATAAAATACAGTATTCCTAACTATACTCACCATGCTGTACAGTAGATCCCTGGCACTATGTAACTAGCCTAAGGTAACACACCTACTTATTGGCAGGACTCGGATTTGAATCCAGATAAAAATGTATGTATGTTTTCACAGCATTGTGAATATACTAAATGCCACTAACTTGTACACGATAAAATGCTTAATGTTGTTGTGTGACTCTTACTTCAAAAGACAAAAAAAAAATCAGAAAAAAAGGTACAGCTCTTCCTCAACTTACAATGGGGTTATGTTCCGATAAACACATCATAAGTTGAAAATATCATAAGAAGAAAATGGATTTAATATACCTACTCTACAAAACATCACAGCTTAGCCTAGCCTACCTTAAACGTGCTCAGAACACTTACATTAGCCTACAGTTGGACAAAATCATCTAACAAAGTATATTGTAAAATAAAGTGTCAATGACCTCATGTCATTTATTGAATACAGTACTGAAAGTGAAAAACAGAATGGTTTTAGTGTACAGAATGGTTGTCAGCGTATGGGTTGTTCTGAGATTATCTACCACATATTGCTAGCTGGGGAAAAGATCAAAATTCAAAGTATGGTTTCTACTGAATGTGTATCTCTTTTGCACCACTATAAAGTAAAAAAATCATAAGTCAAACCATTTTAAATTGGGATCAGCTGTATAGGTTTATAGTTTTTGTCAATTTGAATAACTCACAGTACAATATATTACAGTATGATAAACTGGAAAATGCGTAAGACTCAATTTTTTGACGAGCCAGCTCTGTGACCTGGAACAAGTTATTTCACCCCTCCAGAACTCATTATTCCAGTCTGTAAAATAAGGAAGAGGAGGACTATATGGATATTTTCTAGGCATCCCTTTAGCTCTTTCATTCTGTCCTCTTCTTAGTCTACAGCAGAATTATATGCGGTCTTTATTGCCCTCTTGTGGGTAAAAGATGAACTGTATCATTGTATTTGTACAAGATCTCAGAATAGCAGGCTCTTTAAAATAACAACAATAAACTCAAATCAAACTAGCCATTTGGCATCATGCAGATAAAAATGCTGGATGAATAACTGTTCTGCTTTCTTATTTTTAAAATCATGGTTACATAAGCTTAGACTCATAACCTTTCAAAATAAAAATAAGTACATAGTCTCATGAGGTCAGGAAAAAAGGATGGATAAAGTAGACATTTTTCTCTCCCTCACCAAACTTATTTTTCTATTTCATTAAAACATGACTTTTCAATAATCTGTCGGTGTGTTTTAAAATACTGTAAATAGGGGCACCTGGGTAACTCAGTCGGTTAAGTGTCCAGCTTTGGCTGAGGTCATGATCTCTCAGTCCATGAGTTCGAGCCCTCCATAGGGCTCTGTGCTGACAACTGGAAGCCTGGAGCCTGCATCGGATTCTGTGTCTCCCTCTCTCTTTGCGTCTCTCCTGTTCACACTGTTTTTCTCTCTCTTAAAAATAAATAAACATTAAAAAATACTGTAAACAAAATTAAAAGGAAAGATATACAGGAGAGTATTGCAGAAAACCAGCAGTATGGATAAGATCAAAGGTTAATACCAAAAGAAAATATCTGTATAATTTGAATTTATACCAACAAGATTTGGGAAGAATCTTAGTTTAATAACTATGCCAAATACTGAACTTTTATTGATATCTATATATCTTTATAAATTATATTTTCAGCTGTGACAACTATTAAGCGAAATATTGAAATAAATTGGTCTTAGATTTTGAATTATTGTACCCAAAGCATTAAAATAATATAAATGATAAAGACACCTATTCAGCCAAAATGATCCTTTAAAATATGTATTAAATACTAATAAATAATTATAAACTACCAATATAGTGAGAAGATTATAAGAACTATTTTGTTTCATTGAAAGTATTATAAAATTTTCTTTCAAAAGTATAAAATTTGCCTTATTGTAGAAATGGTACTTTAAATGGCACATTTAATAATTTCAGTTTGGCTAAAATGGAAAAAAAAGCACATGAAGCCAAAAGTATCTTGAAGCCTTAAAATTTTAATGAATACTCTTGAAAGAAAAGGAAACTGTCCGTGGAAATGAGAAAAGCAGTAACCTTATGTTCTATACAATTAGCTGTATAAATAAAATTCTTCTCTTTACAGCAAGAATTTTTCTAACTCAGCTAAGAAGAACAAAAGGTTTTTTTAAAGAAAAATAAGTTAAAATGTGATATTTGTAACAGATGATTGTTGTTGGTTTGTTATCCTGAATCTAAAATCAATCTTAAATCTTTATTATGAGGATTATTTTAGGAGGCATTTCACTGAAATTATTACCTATGATTTCTTTAAGAATTATTTTTTATGATTAAACTATGAACTCATTTACTTATTGTTAAGAATTCCATTAATATTAAAATAATTATTCAGAATCTAATAAATTTTAAAATAAAATGTAAAAAAAAAAAAAGATAAACTCCCAAATAAACTATATGCATTCATAAAAAAAAAAAAAAAAAGATCAAAGGTTAATACCAATACTATATTAAATAAAGAGTTTCTAGAAATCAGTAAGAAACAGAAATGAATGTTCCCCACCCCAAGTGGGCTAAGGACCAGAAATGAGCTATTCATTCAAGAAAAAAAATAAAAATGGTCAATAAATACATGAACAATTATTTGCACTCAAAGTATGAAGAATATGCAAATCAAAACATGAGATCACTTTTCTTCCATCAAATTGGATAAATGTGCTTTAAAAGGAAGATAATATTCCATGAGTGAGCCCTCCTCTTATTCTACTGATGTTTATGTAATTTGGGATAACTTTCTACATAATTTGTCAATATATATTAAAAGCCATATAAATATTCATAATCTTTGACTCAATTATTTTACTTATAGAAAATTAAAGGGGGGGGCACCTGGGTGGCTCAGTTGGTAAAACGTCGGACTTAGGCTCAGGTCATGATCTCACGGCTTGTGAGTTGAAGCCCCGCGTCCAGCTCTTTGCTAACAGCTCCGAGCCTGGTACCTGTTTCTGATTCTGTGTCCCTCTCGCTCTGCCCCTCCTCCGATGGTGCTCTGTATCTCTCAAGAATAAATAAAACATTTAGAAAAAAAAATTTAAAGAAAGAAAATGAAGAGAGGGGCACCTGAGAGGCTCAGTAGGTTGAGCCTCTGGCTCTTGATTTCAGCTCAGGTCATTTTCCCAGGGTCATGGGATTGAGTCCTGCATTGGGCTCCTTGCTGAGCATGGAGCCTGCTTAGGATTCTCTCTCTCTCTCTCTCTCTCTCTCTCTCCCTCTCTCTCCTCCCCTCTGCTCCTCTCCCCAGCTCATGCACATGCACGCTGTCTCTAAAATAAATTATAAAATTATTTTAAAAATTATAAAAAAGAGATGCAAATAAGGATTAATATTAGGGACACTCGCTGCTGTTTTATAAAAGGAGAGAGCCAGAAGACAATCTAAATGTCTAGCAATGTCTACATGTATTATGGTAAATCCTTCAATAGAATATTATGCAATCATTAAATACAGTTCCTAGAAGAATATATGAAGATGTAGAGGAAGGTTCAGTATATATTAAAAGAAAGATTATACGAACATTGTGGTACATGTGCTCCTATGCATCAGCACTCCTGTGTCCCTTGGGTAAATTCCTAGCAATGTTATTTCTGCGTCATAGGGGAGTTCTATTATTAATTTTTTGAGGAACCTCCACACTGTTTTCTAGAGGGGCTGCACCTGTTATATGGAATCCAACTTGACAATAAACTATGAAAGAAAAAAATAAAAGAAAGATTATAATCAAGGTGTGTAGTATAATATCAGTTTTATTTATTATATAAATATATTAATGGGGTTCCTGAAAGGCTCAGTAGGTTAAGTGTCTGACTTTTGATTTTGGCTCAGGTCATGATCTCAAAGTTCATGACCCCAAGCCCTCTGTCAGGCTCAGGGCTAATAATGCGCTGCCTGCTTGAGATTCTCTCTCTCTCTCTGCCCCCCCTCCCACTCATGCTCACATTCTCTTTCTATTAAATAAATAAACTTAATAGTAAATAAATACATACACAAACAAATATTAAACTTAAAATCTGCTTATCTCAAAGTATTAGAATTACAGATAACTTTTCTTTTCTTTGTCTGGCTTTGCAGTTCCTCTTGTTCTTTAGTTTTTTAAATTTGTTTTATCTATCTATCATCTATCATCTATCATCTATCTATCTATCATCTGTCTATTTATTTATTTTACCATGGAGGTATATAACTTTTCTAATCAGAAAAAAAACTAAACACAAGGTTTTATTTTTTTTCTTAAATAGTTTATTGTCAAGTTGGTTTCCCTATAATACCCAGTACTCATCTCAAAAAGTTCCCTCCTCCAAGCCCAACACCCCCCTTCCCCTCTCCCCAACCCCTCCTCAGCCCTCAGTTTGTTCTCAGCATTCAAGAGTCTCTCATGGCTTGCCTCCCTCTTCCCAACTACTTTCCCCCTTCTTCTCCCTCATGGTCCTCCGTTAAGTTCCTCCTAATCAACCTATACGTGCAAATATATGGTATCTGTCCTTCTCTGCCTGACTTATTAGGCTCAGCATAACACTCTCAAGTTCCATCCATCTCGCTACACATGGCCAGATTTCATTCTTTCTCATTGCCATGTAGTATTCCATCATATAGATAAACTACATCTTCTTGATCCATTCGTCCATTGATGGACACTTAGGTTCTTTCCATGTTTTGGCTATTGTTGAGAGTGCTGCTATGAACCTTGTGCTACATGTGCCCCTATGCATCAGCACTCCTGTATTCCTTGGGTAAATTCCTAGCAGTGCTATTGCTGGGTCATAGGGAAGTTCTATTGTTAACTTTTTGAGGAATCTCCACACTGTTTTCCAGAGGGGCTGCACGAATTTACATTCCCACCAACAGTGTAGGAGGGTGTCCATGTCTCTGCATAGCCGCCAGCATCTATAGTCTCCTGATTTGTTCATTTTAGCCACTCTGACTGGCATGAGGTGGTATCTCAATGTGGGTTTGATTTGTATTTCCCTGATGATGAGGTACGCTGAGCATCATTTCATGTGTCTGTTGGTCATCTGGATGTCCTCTTTGGATAAGTGTCTGTTCATGTCTTCTGCCCATTTCTCCATTGGATGATTTGGTTTTCGGGTGTGGAGTTTGGTGAATTCCTTATAGATTTTGGACACTGGCCCTTTATCTGATGTGTCATTTGCAACTATCTCTTCCCATCCTGTCAGTTGCCTGTTAGTTTTATTGATTGTTTCCTTTGCCGTGTAGAAGCTTTTTATCTTGATGTGGTCCCAAAGGTTCAGTTTTGCTCTCGATTCCCTTGCCTTTAGGGATGTGTCAAGTAAGAAATAGCTGTGGCAACCAATTTCTGTATCTTGTTTTTGTACCCTGTAACTTTGCTGAATTCATGGAACAGTTCTAGTAGGCTTCTGGTGGAGTCTTTCGGGTTTTCTCTGGAGAGTATCTTGTCTTCTGTGAGAAGTGAATGTTTGACTTCTTCTTTACCAATTTTGATGCCTTTTATTTCCTTTTGTTTTCTGATGGCTGATGCTAGGACTTCCAGCACTATGTTGAACAACAGTGGTGAGAGTGGACATCCCTGTCGTGTTCCTGATCTCACGGGGAAAGCTCTCAGTTTTTCCTCATTGAGGATGATGTTAGCTGAGGGCTTCTCATAGATGGCTTTTATGATGTTTAAGTAAGTTTCTTCTATCCCTACTTTCTCGGGAGTCTTTATTAAGAAGAGATGCTATATTTTGTCAAATACTTTTTCTGCATCTATTGACAGGATCATATGATTTTTATCTTTTCTTTTGTTGATGTGATGTATCACATTGATTGATTTGTGAATATTGAAGCAGTCCTGGAACCGAGGAATGAATCCCACTTGATCATGGTGGATAATTCTTTTTATGTGCTGTTGATTTTGATTTGCAAGTAGCTTATTGAGGATTTTTGCATCCGTGATCAAGTATGAATAGTCCTCTTTTTTTGCTGTCTGGCTTGGGAATCAAAGTGATGCTGACTGAATGACTTCATAGAATGAGTCCAGAAGTTTTCCTCCCATTTCCATTTTTTGGAATAGCTTGAGAAGAATGGGTATTAACTCTGTTTTAAGTATCTGGTAGAATTCCCCAGGGAAGCCATCTGGCCCAGGTCTCTTATTTGTTGGGAGATTTTTGATAACTGATTCTATTTCCTCACTAGTTATGGGTCTGTTCAGGTTTTCTATCTCTTCCCATGTGAATTTTTGTAGTATGTGTGTGTTTAGGAATTTGTCAATTTCTTCTAAGTTGTCCAATTTGTTAGCATATAAGTTTTCATAGTATTCCTGATAATTGCTTGTATTTCTGAGGGGTTAGTTGTAATAAGTCCATTTTCATTCATGATTTTGTTTATTTGGGTGCTTTCCCTTTTCTTTTTGAAAAGTCTGGCTAGAGGTTTATCAATTTTGTTTATTTTTTCAAAAAACCAACTCTTGGTTTCATTGATCTGCTCACCTGTTTTTTTTGTTTTGTTTTGTTTTGTTTTTTTTGATTCTATATTGTTTATTTCTGCTCTGATTTTTATTATTTCTCTTCTCCTTCTGGGTTTGGGGTGCTTTTGTTGCTCTCCTTCTAGTTCCTTTAGGTGCACTGTTTGATTTTGTATTTCCTCTTTTTCTAATTTCTTGAAATAGGCCTGGAGTGCAGTATTTTTTCCACTTTGGACTGCCTTTGCTGCATTCCATAGAGTTTGGATTGTTTTATTTTTATATTCATTTGTTATCATATATTTTTTAATTTCTTCTTTAATCGCCTGATTCACCCATTCGTTCTTTTTTAAATTTTTTTTTAAAAATATTTTTTATTGAGGGGGAGGGGCAAGATGGCGGAGAAGTAGGGAACTCTGTACATTGCACTCACTCCCATATCTCGCACGGAGAAGACCTGAAGCCATAGGGACCCTTAAAGAATCCAGGAGTTTTGGAGGAAAAGGAGACAGAGTCCACTGAGAAAACCTTCTAACGTGAGTGCGAACTGGGGAAGATAATATCGGGCCGGGACCAGAGGCACAGAGGGACGGGGGCGATCCCCCTCAGCAGGAAGGTAGAGGGGAAAGAGAGAGGCCAAAACTGCTCAAGACATGGTCCCTGTCACTGGGGAACAGAAAAACCTCTGCTCGGACACAGAGGGACCCAGTCTCCTGCTCTCCAGCTGACCCTAGGCGGGACGAACTCGTCCCAAGCTAGTCCCAGGAAAATAACTCCCTGTGCGCCAAATCGACCTGGAGGGGCCGCGTGGCGACTGCGCCTTTGTGCTTCTGGCTCGGCTGGATCCCTAGAGGGGAGGTGAAGGGCTTAAAACTGGGAGATTTGCCCAAGAGATCGTCTTTCGGGTGACGAGACACAGAGGGAACCAGTTTCATGCTCTCCAGATGACCCTAGGCAGGACACACGTCCCAGGCGACCCCCGGATAAAACTGCTCCTCACTCGCCAACCCGACCTGGAGAAGATGGGAGCAGCGGCTTCTGGCTCAATCCCCAGGGGGAAGGCAAGAGGCTGGAACTGTCCTGAGGGGAACACGTTTGAGTTTGTGTCTCCGACAATTTCAGTGGGGCGCGAGGACTGGGATCTGGAAACGAGGCCTGGTCTGGGATATAGAGCACGACCCACCTTGGCTATGCCCCCGGCACAGGGAGTTTACACACCCAAAAAACTGAGTTGCAGCGCTTGGTTCAAGAAGGGACTGGAGTGCCACCACTCTTATCCCCACAACCACCAAGGCAGAACTCCTGCCTGATGCATTGAATCAAACCATGCCCATCACAGCTAGAGAGCTGTCCTCCTCCCCCCGCCTTTTCTTTTTTTATCAGAGCACTGACCTGTTTAATTCTGGTCACTGGCTTCCTTAAACAGTCACATTTAATCCATTCTCTAGATGTAAATTATACACCTACCTACCTTTTCATCTCTTTTTCTCTCAGGAGTAATCAGACTATATAGTTTCTCTGGATAACAACATCATCTTTCTCTCACTTCTTCAACCATATTCCACCCTTTAGCTCTTTGAAAAAAGCTTCTTAACCCTTCTGCCTGTTCATTACATTTCCAATTTTGCCTCATCCCCGCCCTGTCTTCTCTCTCTTTCTCTATGCTCTTCAACGAGCACAGCATACACCCGGCTATTTGATTGTAGCTGGGAAATCTGGTTATATGCTTTAAACTGTTCTTTGTCTATTGGGTTTCTCCTTTTCTCCTTTTCTTTTCTTCTTTTTGACCTTTTAAACGTATTTTTATTTTTCTATTATTTGCTTCCCCTCCTCCCTCTTTTCTATTTACTTTTTTGTTTTCCCTCGCAGTTTGCGTATTTGTTGGATTTGTCTGTGCATTTGTGTGCCTTTCTTCCCTGTGTGTTTGTCTGTCTGTTTCTTCTCCAGGGCTACATCAAGAAACAAGCTGAAGAACACATGGTGGAGAGTCCCAAATACCACTACGAGTAGGAAAATAAAATAACAAGCACTCAACAAGAGAGACCAAGAGATGCCATTCAAAAAACACTTTCTGAAAGGATAGGCCCTGGACAGTCAAAGAGCCTTCCTGGGTACAGAAGCACTCACAGGTGCAGAGCTCATAACAAGCTTTAAAACTAACAAGAGTTAGAGCTGACCAAAATGATGAAACGAAAGAGCTCTCCTCCAAAGAAATTCCAAGAAGAATTGACAGCTAAAAAACTGTTCAAAACAGATATAAGCAGCATAACTGAATAAGACTTTAGAACAATAATGATAAAATTAATCGCTGGGCTTGAAAAAAGCGTGGAGAACATCAAAGAAACTATGGATACAAACACCATGGAGCTTAAAAATAGGGATGATAAATTAAAAATGCAATAAGTGAGATACATAATAAACTGGAGGCGTCCAATGCATGGATTGAAGAGGCAGAAAAGAGAATAAGTGATTTAGAAGACACAATTATAGAAAAAGAAGAAACTGAGAGAAAAAGAGACAAACTGATCCAGGAATGTGAAATAAGAGTTCCAGAGCTCAGGGAAACAATCAAACAGAACAATATCCGTATCATAGGAATCCCTGAAAAGAAAGAGAGGGAAAGGTGCTGAAGGAGTCCTGGAACAAATTACAGCTGAGAACTTCCCCAACCTGGGGAGGGAAATAGGTGTTGAAAATTCAAGAGGCACAGAGAACTCCCCTCAGACGTAATTTGAATCGATCTTCTGCACGACATATCATAGTAAAAATGACAAAATATTAGGACAAAGAGAGAATTCTAAAAGCCGCTAGGGATAAAAGGACCCAAACATACAAAGGGAAACCTATCAGAGTGGTGACAGACCTATCTACTGAAACTTGGCAGGCCAGAAAGGAATGGCAGGAGATATTCAATGTGATGAACAGAAAAAATATGCAGCCAAGAATCCTCTATCCAAAAGCCTGTCATTCAGGACAGAAGGAGAGATAAAAGTCTTCCCAAATAAACAAAATTTGAAAGAATTCATCACCACTAAACCAGCCCTACAAGAAATCATGAGGGGGACTACCTGAGGGAAGTGTTGCATGGAACACGAGATACCAGAAACACCACCGCTAGCATGAATCCCAAAAAGGACACAATAACTCTAAACCCACATATTTCAATAATAACACTGAATGTAAATGGGCTGAATGCTCCAATCAAAAGACATAGGGTACCAGAATGGATTAAAAAACAAAATCCATCTATTTGCTGTCTACAAGAAACTCATTTTAGACTGGAAGTTACCTTCAGATTAAAAGTAAGGGATGGAGAAATATTTACCATGCTATGGAAAGTCAAAAGAAAGCTGGAGTAGCTATACTTCTATCAGACAAACTGGACTTTAAAGTAAAGAGTGTAACAAGGGATGAAGAAGGGTTTTATATAATAATTACAGGGTCGATCCATCAGGAAAAACCAACAATTATAAATGTCTACACACTGAATATGGGAGCACCTAAATATTTAAAATAATTAATCACAAACAGAAACAATCTTATAGATAAGAAAGTGATAATAGCAGGGGACTTTAATACTCCACTGACAGCAATGGATAGGTCAACCAGACAGAGAATCACTAAAGAAACAATGGACTTGAATGACACATTAGACCAAATGGATTTGATGGATATATTTAGAACAGAACTCTATATCCTGAGGTCATGGAATAAACTTTCTTCTCAAGTATGCATGGCACATTCTCCAAGATAGATCACATACTGGGACATAAAGCAGCCCTCAAGAAATACAAAAGAATTGAGATCATACCATGCACACTTTCAGATCATAATGCTTTGAAACTTGAAAGCAATCACAGGAAGAAGTCTGGAAAACCTCCAAAAACATGGAGGTTAAAGAACACCCTCTAAGGAATGAATGCGCCAATCAGGCAATTAGAGAAGAAATTAAAAAATATATGGAAACAAATGAAAATGAAACTACAACAATCCAAACTCTATGGGATGCAGCAAAGGCAGTCCTAAGAGGAAGGTACATTGCACTCCAGGCCGATTTAAAGAAATTAGAAAAAGCACATGTGCAAAATCTAACAGCTCACATAAAGGAACTAGAGGCAGAAAACAAGAGCACTCCAAACTCAGATGAAGAAGAGAAATAGTAAAATCAGAGCAGAAATAAACAACATAGAGACCAAAGAAAGAATTGAACAGATCAATGGAACCAAGAGTTGCTTTTTTGAAAAAATAAACAAAATTGACAAACCTCTAGCCAGGCTTCTCAAAAAGAAAAGAGAGAGCACCCAAATAGACAAAATCATGAATGAAAATGGATTTATTACAACCAACCCCTCAGAAATACAAGCAATTATCAGGGAATACTATGAAACATTATATGCCAACAAATTGGACAACTTAGAAGAAAAATGAAGCAACAGAAAGAAATCAAGAAACTGATCTCATTCACAATTGCACAAAAAAGCATAAAATACCTAGGAATAAACCTAACCAAGGATATAAGAGATCTTTATGATGAAAACTATAGAAAACTTATGAAGGAAACTGAAGAAGACACAAAGAAATGGAAAAACATTCCATGCTCATGGATTGGAAGAATAAATATAGTTAAAATGTCATTACTACCCAAAGCAATCTACACATTCAATGCAATCCCAATCTAAATTGCACCAACATACTTCTCAAAACTAGAACAAAGTATCCTAAAATTTGTATGGAACCACAAAAGACCCTGAATAGCCAAAGTAATATTGAATAAGAAAACCAAAACTTGAGGTATCACCATCCCAGACTTTAGCCTCTACTACAAAGCTGTCATTATCAAGACAGTATGGTATTCACACAAAAACAGACACATAGACTAATGGAATAGAATTGAGAACTTAGAATTGGACCGAAAAATATACAGCCAACTTATCTTTGACAAAGCAGAAAAGAGTATCCATGGTAAAAAGACAGCCTCTTTAACAGATGGTGCTGGGAGAACTGGACAGCAACATGCAAAGGAATGAAACTAGATCACTTTCTCACACCATACACAAAAATAAACTCAAAATGGATAAAGGACCTGAACGTGAGACAGGAAACCATCAAAACCCTAGAGGAGAAAGTAGGAAACAACCTCCTTGACTTACACCGCAGCAATTTCTTACTTGACACATCCCCAAAAGCAAAAGAATCAAGAGCAAAAATAAACTATTGGGACCTCATCAAGATAAAAACTTCTGCATGGCAAAGGAAACAATCCATAAAACTAATAGGTAGCCAACGGAATGGGAAAAGATAGTTGCAAATGACATAGCAGATAAAGGGTTAATATCCAAAATCTATAAGGAACTCACCAAACTCCACACCCGAAAAACAAACAACCCAGTGAAGAAATGGACAGAAGATATGAACAGACACTTCTCCAAAGAGGACATCCAGATGGCCAACAAACACATGAAACGATGCTCAGCATCCCTCCTCATGAGGGAAAGAACAAACCAAAACCACACTGAGATATCACCTCACGCCGGTCAGAGTGGCTAAAATGAGCAAATCAGAGGACTCTAGATGCTGAGGAGGAAGTGGAGAAACAGGCACCCTCCTACACTGTTGGTGGGAATGTAAACTGGTACAGCCCCTCTGGAAAACAGTGTGGAGCTTCCTCAAAAAATTAATACTAGAACTCACGTATGACCCAGCAATAGCACTGCTAGGAATTTACCCAAGGGATATAGGAGTGCTTATGCATAGGAGCACATGGACCACAATGTTCATAGCAGCACTCTCAACAATAGCCAAAACATGGAAAGGGCCTACGTGTCTGTCAACTGATGAATGAATCAAGAAGATGTGGTTTATCTATACGATGGAATACTACATGGCAATGAGAAAGAATGTAATCTGGCCATGTGTAGCAACATGGATGGACCTTGAGGGTGACATTCTGAGTGAAATAAGTCAGGCAGAGAAGGACAAATACCATATGTTTGTACGTATAGGAGGATTAGGAGGAACTTAACGGAGGACCGTGGGGGAGAAGGGGGGGGAAATAGTGGGGAAGAGGGAGAGAGGCAAACCATGAGAGACTCCTGAATGCTGAGAACAAACTGAGGACTGATGGGTGTGGGGGGGGGCGAGGAGGGAGATGGCATGGATGAGGGCACTTGTGGGGATGAGCACCGGGTGTTATATGGAAACCAACTTGACAATAATCTATTTGTAAAAATGAGGGGGAAAAAGAAAAAAATGTAAGGCCAAAACTATGTGTTAGAAAAAAACAAATACTTTGAAAAGAAAAAAAAAATTTGTATTTATTTCTGAGAAAGAGATAGCATGAGCAGGGGACGACAGAGTAAAGGGAGACACAGAATCTCCAGCAGGCTCCAGGCTCTGAGCTAGCTGTTAGCACAGAGCCCAATGCGGGGTGTGAACCCACGAACTGTGAGATCATGAACTGGGCGGAAGTCGGACTCCTAACCGACTGAGCCACCCAGGCGCCCCCTATTAGTTCTTTATTAGGATGTTCTTTTTTTTTTTTAATTTTTATGTTTCATTTATTTCTGAGAGAGAGAGAGAGAGAGAGAGAGAGATTGCATGAGCAGAGGAGGATCAGAGAGAGAGGGAGATACAGAATCTGAAGCAGGTTCCAGGCTCTGAGCCGGCTGTCAGCACAGAAACCGATGCGGGGTTCGAACCCACGAACCGTGAGATCATGACCTGAGCCGAAGTCATACGCTCAATCGACTGAGCCACCCAGGTGCTCCTAGTCGGGCGTTCTTTAAACCTCCAAAACCTTGGAGGTTTTCTAGACTTTTTTTGTGATTGATTTCAAGTTTCATAGCATTGTGATCTGAAAGTGTGCATGATATGATTTCAACTCTTTTATATTTATTGAGGGCTGCTTTATGTCTCAGTATGTGATCTATTTTGGAGAATGTGCCATGTGCACTTGAGAAGAAAGTGAATTCCATGGCCTCAGGATGTAGAATTCTAAATATATCTGTCAAATCCATTTGGTCCAATGCGTCATTCAGGTCCATTGTTTCTTTAGTGATTTTTTGTCTGGTTGATCTATCCATTGCTGTAAGTGGAGTATGAATGTCCCCTGCTATTAGCACATTCTTGTCCATAAGATTGTTTCTGTTTGTTATTAATTGTTTTATGTATTTGGGTGCTCCTGTATTCGGTTCGTAGACATGTACAATTGTTAGCCCTTCCTGATGGATAGATCCTGTAATTATTATATAACGCTCTTCTTTATCCCTTGTTACTGCCTTTACTTTAAAGTCCATTTTGTCTAATATAAGTATAGCTACTCCAGCTTTCTTTTGACTTCCAGTAGCATGATAGATATTTTCCCATCTCCTTACTTTCAATCTGCAGGTGTCCCCAGGTCTATAATGAGTTTCTTATAGGCAGATAGATGGATTTTGCTTTTTTATCCATTCTGTTACCCTATGTCTTTTGATTGGAGCATTTATTCAGTTTACATTCAGTGTTTTTATTTGAAAAATATGGGTTTAGAGTCATTGTGTTCTTTGTAGGATTCATGCTTGTCGTGGTGTCTCTGGTACCTTGCGTTCCTTGCAACATTTCCCTCATAGAGTCCCCCTCATGATTTCTTGTAGGGCTGGTTTAGTGGTGATGAATTCTTTCAAATTTTGTTTATTTGGGAAGACTTTTATCTCTCCTTCTGTCCTGAATGACAGGCTTGCTGGATAGAGGATTCTTGGCTGCATATTTTTTCTGTTCATCACGTTGAATATCTCCTGCCATTCCTTTCTGGCCTGCCAAGTTTCAGTAGATAGGTCTGTCACCACTCTGATAGGTTTCCCTTTGTATGTTTGGGTCCTTTTATCCCTAGCGGCTTTTAGAATTCTCTCTTTGACCTGATATTTTACCATTTTTACTATGATATGTCGTGCAGAAGATCGATTCAAGTTACGTCTGAGGGGTGCTCTCTGTGCCTCTTGGATATCAATGTCTTTTTCCTTACCCAGATGGGGGAAGTTCTCAGCTATAATTTTTTCCAGGACTCCTTCAGCGCCTTTCCCTCTCTCTGCCTCTTCTGGAATTCCTATGATACAGATATTGTTCCGTTTGATTTTTTCACTGAGTTCTCGAACTCTTCTTTCGTGTTCCTGGGTCAGTTTATCTCTCTTTTTCTCAGCTTCCTCTTTTTCTATAATTGTGTCTTCTTATTCACTTATTCTCCTTTCTGTCTTTTCATTCCATGTATTTGATGCTTCCATTTTATTATGTATCTCATTTATAGCATTTTTTAATTCATCACAACTATTTTTAAGCTCCATAGTCTTTGTAGCAATATAGTTTCTCTATATCTTCCATGCCTTTTTCAAGCCCAGTGATTAATTTTATGACTATTTTTCTAAATTCTTTTTCAATTATGTTGCTTATATCTGTTTTGAGCAGTTCTTTAGCTGTCATTCCTTCCTGGAATTTCTTTAGGGGAGAGTTCTTCTATTTCATCATTTTGGCTAGTTTTCTGTCTCTTGTTAGTTTTAAAAGCTTGTTATGCACTCTGCACCTGTGAGTATTGCTGTATTAAAGAAGGCTCTTTGACTGTCCATGGCCTGTCCGCTCAGGAAGTGTTCTTTGAATGGTGTCTCTTGGTCTCTCTTATTGAAACATTTGTTACTTTATTTCCCTACTCATAGTGGTATTTGGGACTCTCCACCATGTGTACTTTGGCTTGTTTCTTGAGGTAGACCTGGAAAAGAAAATAGACAGACAAACACACAGGGAACAAAGGCACACAAACGCACAGACAAGTCCAACAAACACGCAAACTGAAAGCAAAAAAGAATAAAAAGGGCGATAAAGGAAAAAGAAAAAAGAGAAATGAAGAAGAACAAATAATAAAAATTAAAAATTAAAAAAATTAAAAAAAGAAGAAAAGAAAAAAGAAAAAAAACCCAAAAGGCAAAGGACAATCTAAAAGCATAAAACCAGAATTCCCATCTACAAATAAAGAGTATGGTGTATGCAGTGCTGATGGAAGAGGATACACAAATAGAGAAATGACAGGGCAGGGAGGAAGTGATATTGGACGATGACCAGACAGAGAGACTAAGAGGCTTAATTCAGAGAGAAGAAGTAGAATATAGTAAGAGGCAAGGAGGACAAAATGAAGATAATGTTAATCAGAGAAACTATATAGTCTGATTACTCCAGAGAGAGATAGAAAGGTAGTAGTGGAGGTGTAGAATATACATCTAGAGAATGGATTAAATGTGACTGTTTAAGCAAACCAGTGACCAGAGTGCCTGTCCAGCAGAGGGGAGGGATATGAATGAGACAAGGGGAAATTTATCTGAATAGAAAGAATTGATCTAGAATTGATCACGGCAGTGAATCCATGTTGGTCTTGCCCCTGGCTCCAGAAAAAAAAAAAAAAAAAGAGAAAAGAAAAGAAAAGAAAAGAAAAACCAAAAACCAGCTCTCTAGTGGGGATGGGCGTGGTTTGGTGTAGGCAGGTCTTAGCCTCCACTGCGTCCTGCGGTCCACTCCCTGAGGTCCTGCCTTGGTGGTTGTGGGGAGAAAAATGGCAGCATTCCAGTCCCTTCTCGAACCAAGCATTGCAACTCACTCTTTCGGGTCCGATCACCCTGTGCCGTGGGCATTACCAAGGTGGGCAGTGCTCTATGTCCCAAGCAATGCCTTGTTTCCAGATCTTCGTCTGTGCGCCCCATTGATACCGCCCGAAATAGACCCGCAGGCCGAATCCCTCTGAGCAGTTTCAAGCCTGTCACCTCTGCACTGGGGATCTAGCCGAGCTAGAAGAGTGGCAGAGTGGTTTCAGGCGTGCCGCGTCCCCTCCAGGTCGAGGTGGTGAGCAGAGAAGCAGTTTCTCCTGGAGTTGCCTGGGATCAGGGCATCGAGCTCAAAGTCAGCTGCATAGCTGGAAACCAGATCACTCTGTGTCCTGAGCCAAGGTTTTTCTCTTCTCCAGGGACAGGGACAGTTCCTTGAGCAGTTAGAGCCCCTCTTTCTTTTCCTCTTGACTCACCGAGACTTCCACAAAGGGAACTCCCTCCCCTCCCTCCGTGTCTCCAGTCCCAGCCCATTTTTATCTTCCCCAGTTCATACTCATGCTATAAGGTTGTTTTCTCAGCGGACTCTGTATCCTTTTCCTCCCAAACTTCTGGATTCTGTAAGGGTTCCTATGGCTTCAGGCCTTTCCCATTTGAGAGATGGGGGCAAATGAAATGTACGGAGCTCCCTACTTCTCTGCCATCTTGCCTCCTCCTAGAGATTATTAACGTTTATACCAACACTTGTTCATCTATCCTCAGACTCGATATTCAGCAATATATTACAGAACACACCCTTGGATATGCTGTTTTTAAGACAGCCAGGAACAATAAACGAGGAAAAAGAAGAGATAAACCTATTTCTTTCTTCCTAATGAATGCACCACAGGAAGGCATGGTTTGTATTTTTACTCTAATTAATACAGCTAATGTTGAATTAAGAGCTATTTCTTTCATGACAGTAGCATTTCTCAATCCTTTTTATGAATCGATTAAGTAGAAGATGCACAGCTTGGCTTGTCTGTATAAAATTCTGGGGTGCTAGAGTGAAACTTATTACACACTTACCCATAATTCATAAAGCATGAAAGGAATTGAGAGATTACTAAAAAATACACATACTTGCACTCACAAAACCCACCATTAAAAAAAAGCACTTAAATCTGGCTAAATCAAAATTCTCTGCATTGCTTTAGAGAACACCAAATCTATTTATAAAGACATAGATCACCGCAGCAGTTCCTCCACGACTAAAGATGACAATTTCTTCTCATCTTGAGCTATGAAGACACTTACTCTCACTGGAAAAGCACTTTAGTAACCCTTAACCTCCTCAAAAAAAACCTTACATAAACATCACCACGTCCACCAGAACGTTGAGTCAGATCCTTGCTCAACATTTTTGGAAACATATCAATAAAGGGACATTTAATAATTTCTTTCATTTTTGGGGCCCCTGGGTGGCTCAGTCAGTTAAGTATCCTACTTTCGATTTCAGCTCACAATCTCATATTTTGTGAGACGGAGACTGTACTGGGCTCTGCACTAACAGCACGAAGCCTGCTTCAGATTCTCTCTCCCTCTCTCTCTCTGCCCCTCTCCCAAGAGTGTGCACCTGTACTCTCACTCAAAATAATTAAAAATTTAAAAAAGTAACTTCTTTCATTCTTGAAATGTACCTAATTTCTATCATTATCCCTTCCTTCTCTTAAAGAGAAAGGAGTAAATAATTAAGACTCCATTGGTAATGGTAACTGGAAGAAATTTAAAGGACAGCAAAAAAAAAAAAAAACCCTCATGAGGTGATGGATATGTTAATTAGCTTGATTGTTGTGATGATTTCAGTGTATATATGTCAAATCATCAAGTTGAGCACCTTAAATATATACAATTTTTATTGGTCAATTATACTTCAATAAAGCCAGGGGGGAGGATAAACGACTAGTTTGGAAAAAAATTAACATTTTATCAAAAGGTGTATCACAGTTTACCTGCCCTTAATTCAAGTGTAAGAAAAGCAATCCACTGTAATGAATCCTACATCTCCATAGCAAGGAGAGAAAAAAAGGTGAAATGCTTCTCTGCATCACGGACGTAAAAAAAAAAAAAAAAAAAAAGTTGCAGTTAGAGCTACTTCAGGTAATTCAAGTGAAAGTAAAGATGACCGCCCCAACTCCCATCCTGACCTTACTCAAAACGCCGCCTTGGTTTTCCAGTGCCTTTTTTTTTAAATTTAATTAAAGAATTTAAGAGAAACCCATCTATTCCACATCCTTCACTTCCTGGAAGGATAATAGCCAAACTGTTTTCAAAAAAATAAGGATCTATACTATTTGTTAAGACATCCAGAGATAGAGATTTTCCACTGTTTTATGAATCAAGCAGAAAAACAGCAAAGACAGAAAGGTAGTATTTTGCTTTCAAAATATCAGTTTTGAATGAGCAAATTCTCTTAAAGAGGCTTATAAATCTATGATGTTCTATAGTCTAAAAGCTACATTATCGTAGCCTAATTCAGAAGGATTTCAGGTGCTGTATTTGTAGGATGGTCTGATAATTTGTTAAATGATTATCTTCAGAGATTAAACAGTACATGTAGCCAAAAAAAAAATTTTCCCCTATGATTTCAATTACCCAAAGTTCTAGTAGGCAAAAATAAAGGAAGTAAAGAAGAAGTCTAAATATATGACAGATGGAATCAATGTAATGAAGTTATGTGCTCGTAAGAGATGTGTGACCATAATTTAAAACTCACTGCTATGGATATTCAAGCCATTTGATGCGAACGCAAGTATCTGTAAAGTCCAATATGTGAGAAGCAAGAGAACAGAGCTATTTAACAGAATTATCCTTTGTTTTCTGAATTATTTCACCTATATTTTTGTGTTTTCCTAAGATCTGGACAGCATATCAGTCAAGAAAATAAAGGGAAATATTGTATTCTGTCTATATTTTGTGATGGTTTTTAACATTTGCTTTAAATTATAATGAAGGGGGGAGGGGCAAGATGGCGGAGAAGTAAGGAGCTCCGTACTTGCACTTGCGCACATACATCACACGGAAAAGATCTGAAGCCATTGGAAACCTTATGAAAACCTGAGAGTTTGGAAGAAAAAGGACGCAGAATCCACCGAGAAAGCCTTCTAATGTGAGTGCGAACTGGGGAAGATAAAATCGGGCGGGGATCGGAGACTCCAGGGTCGGAGGTGATCCCCCTTTGTGGGGAGTGAGGGGAAAAAGAGAGAGTCCGAAACAGAAAAACCTCCGCTCAGGGGAAAAACCTCTGCTCGGGGCATAGAAACACCCTGCGTGCCAAATACCTGAACGCCAGGTCCCCTCACGCCAACTGGTCCCGGGGGGACTGAGCGCACAGACTGCTTCTTTGTGCTGGCTCCTGGCGGCTGGACTTCAGAGTAGCGGCGCGCCTGCCGCCATTGTCCTCCCGGCAGGCTTGGGCCCCTGGAAGAGCTGCGTACGGACACCGGGCGTCCGCGCTCCTGGCTGGCTGGAACTCTAGAGGGAAGGCAAAAAGCTAAACACTGGGAAATTTGCCTGTGAGTTCGTGTTTCGGGTGACGAGCCATAGAGGGACCCGGTTTTCCACACTCCAGCGGGCTCGGCAC
>NW_024081642.1:629523-633516 GCF_003009895.1 Hyaena hyaena | reverse complement strand
CCCCCCCCCCCCCCCCCGCTCGCCAGCCTGACCCAGAGAAGGAAGCAGCGATTCTGACTCCACCCCCAGAGCTCGGCAGGGGGCCTGGAATTGCCCCCGAGAGGATTGCCTGGGAAGCTGTGTCTAAGGCAATTTCAGCGGGGCACACGGACTGGGATTTGAGACTGGGACTGGCCTGAGTTGAAGAGTGCAACCAACTTCGGCTGCGCCCCCGGTACGGGGAGTTTACACACCCTACAAAGCGAGGTGCAGCGCTTGGTTCAAGAAGGGACTGGAGCACCGTCACTCTCCTCCCCACAACCGCCAAGGCAGAGCTCCCGCCTGAGGCATTGGATCACGCCACGCCCATCCCTGCTTGAGAGCTGCCCTCTTCCCTGTTTTTTTCTTCTTCTTTCTCTTTTGTCTCTTTTTTCCCCAGAACACTGACCTGATTAACTCTGGTCGCCAGCTTGCGTAAACAGTCACAACGAGTCCATTCTGTAGATGTAAATTCTACACCTACCGACATTTTCATCTCTTTCTCTCAGGAGTAATTAGACTATATAGTTTCTCTGGATAATACCAGCATCCTTCGCTCACCTATCCAACCATATTCTACCCTTTAGCTCTTTGAAAAAATCTTCTTATCCATTCTGTCTGTTCATTCTCTTTCCAATTGTGCCTCATCCCCGCCCTGTTTTCTCTCTCTTTCTCTGTGCTCTTCAACCAGCACTGCATACACACGGCTATTTAACTGTAGCTGGGAAATCCGGTTATATGCTTTAAACCATTCTTTGTCCATCGGTTTTCTTCTTTTTTCCTTTTCTTTTCCCCTTTTTGACCCTTTTATGTATTTTATACTCTCTATTATTCGCCCTCCCTCCTCGATCTTTTCTCTTAACTTTTTCGATTTCCCTCTTGCTTTGCATGTTAGTTGAATTAGCCTGTGCGTTTGTGTGCTCCTGCTCCCTGTGTGTTTGTCTGTCTGTTTTCTTTTCCAGGGCTACCTCAAGAAACAAGTCAGAGTACACAAAGTGGAGAGTCCCAAATAGCACAACGAATAGGAAAATAAAATAACCAAGGTCCCAACAAGAGAGACCAAGAGACACCATTCAAAAAACACTCTCTGAAAGGATAGGCCCTGGACAGTCAAAGAGTCTTCTTGGATACAGCAGTGCTCATAGATACAGAGAGCATAATAGGTCTTTAAAACCAACAAGAGCCGGAAAGCTAACTAAATGATGAAACGAAAGAGCTCTCCTCCAAAGAAACTCCAAGAAGAAATGACAGCTAATGAACTGCGCAAAACAGATACCAGCAGCATAACTGAACAAGATTTTAGAATAATAATGGTAAAATTAAAAGCTGGGCTTGAAAAAAACATAGGGGACATCAAAGAAACTATGGCTACAGACAGAATGGAAAAGAAAAATAGGCATGAAGAATTTAAAAATGCGATAAATGAGATCCATAATAAATTAGATGCCTCCAATGCACGGATTGAAGAGGCAGAAAGGAGAATAAGTGATTTAGAAGACACCATTATAGAAAAGCAAGAAGTTGACAAAAAAAGAGACAAACTGATCCAGGAACATGAAAAAAGAGTTCGAGAGCTCAGCGATACAGTCAAACACAACAATATCCGTATCATAGGAATCCCAGAAGAGGAAGATAGAGGGAAAGGTGCTGAAGGAGTCCTGGAACAAATTATAGCAGAGAACTTCCCCAATCTGGGGAAGAAAGTAAATGTGGAAATACAAGAGGCTCAGAGGACTCCCCTCAGACGTAACTTGAATCTATCTTCTGCACGGCATATCATAGTAAAAATGGCAAACTACAAGGACAAAGAGAGAATTTTGAAAGCAGCTAGGGAGAAAAGGGCCCTAACATACAAAGGGAAACCTATCAGAGTGGTGGCAGACCTATCGACTGAAACTTGGCAGGCCAGAAAGGAATGGCAGGAGATCTTCAATGTGATGAACAGTAAAAATATGCAGCCAAGAATCCTCTATCCAGCAAGCCTGTCATTCATAATAGAAGGAGAGATAAAAACCTTTCCAAATAAACAGAAATTGAAAGAATTTGTCACCACTAAGCCAGCCCTACAAGAAATCCTGAGGGGTACGCTCTGAAGGAAAGGTTGCAAGGAACAAAGATACCAGAGACACCACCACAAACATGAACCCTACAAAAGATACAAAGACTCTAAACCCACATATTTCAATAATAACACTGAATGTAAATGGGCTGAATGCTCCAATCAAAAGACATAGGGTACCAGAATGGATTAAAAAACAAAATCCATTTATTTGCTGTCTACAAGAAACTCATTTTAGACTGGAAGATACCTTCAGATTAAAAGTCAGGGGATGGAGAAATATATATCATGCTACTGGAAATCAAAAAAAGCCCGAGTAGCTATACTTATATCAGACAAAATGGACTTTAAATTAAAGACAATAACAATTGATGAAGAAGGGCATTATATAATAATTACAGGGTCCATCCATCAGGAAGAACTAACAATCATAAATGTCTACACACCGAATATGGGAGCACCTAAATATTTAAAACAATTAATCACAAACAGAAACAATCTTATAGATAAGAGTGTGCTAATAGCAGGGGATTATAGTACTCCACTGACAGCAATGGATAGGTCAACCAGACAGAAAATCACTAAAGAAATAATGGACTTGAAAGACACATTGGACCAGATGGATCTGACAGATATATTTAGAACTCTACATCCTGACACCAGGGAATTCACTTTATTCTCAAGTGTGCATGGCACATTCTCCAAGATAGATCTCATACTGGGACATAAAGCAGCCCTCAACAAATACAAAAGAATTGAGATCATACCATGCACACCCTCAGATCATAATGCTTTGAAACTTGAAAGCAATCACAGGAAGAAGTCTGGAAAACCTCCAAAAATATGGAAGTTAAAGAACACCCTACTAAAGAATGAATGGGCCAATCAGGCAATTAGAGAGGAAAATAAAAAATATATGGAAAAAAATGAAAATGAAAACACAACAATTCAAAATCTATGGGATGCGGCAAAGGCAGTCCTAAGAGGAAAGTACATTGCATTCGAGGCCTATTTCTAGAAATAGTGCAAGGACAAAATCTAACAGCTCGCCTAAAGGAATAGAGGCAGAGCAACAAGAACTCACCAAACCCAACAGAATAAGAGAATAGTAAAAATCAGAGCAGAAATAAACAACATAGAGACCAAAGAAACAATTGAACAGATCAATGAAACCAAGAGTTGGTTTTTTGAAAAAGTAACAAAATTGACAAGGCTCTAGCCAGACTTATCAAAAAGAAAAGGGAGAGCACCCAAATAGAAAAAATTATGAATGAAAATGGACTTATTACAACCAACCCCTCAGAAATACCAGCAATTATCAGGGAATACTATGAAAATTTATATGCCAACAAACTGGACAACCTAGAAGAAATGGACAAATTCCTAAACACACACTAACTACCAAAATTCAGACGGGATGAAATAGAAAATCTGAACAAACCCACAACGAGTGAAGAAATTGAATCAGTTATCAAAAATCTCCCAACAATAAGAGCCCTGGACCTGATGGCTTCCCTGGGGAATTCTACCAGACATTTAAAACAGAATTAATCCCAATTCTTCTCAAGCTATTCCAAAAAATAGAAATCGAGGAAAAACTCCCGGACTCATTTTATGAAGCCAGCATCACTCTGATTCCCAATCCAGACAGAGATCCAGCAAAAAAAGAGAACTACTGGCCAATATCCCTGATGAATACAGATACAAAAATCCTCAACAAGATCCTTGCAAATCGAATCCAACAGCACATAAAAAGAATGATCCACCAAGATCAAGTGGGATTCATTCCTCGGTTACAGGGCTGGTTCAACATTCGCAAATCAATCAATGTGATCCATCACATCAATAAAAGAAAAGATAAAAACCATATGATCCTGTCAATAGATACAGAAAAAGCATTTGACAAAATACAGCAT
>NW_024081642.1:603679-627473 GCF_003009895.1 Hyaena hyaena | reverse complement strand
ATCTATACCATGGAATACTACATGGCAATGAGAAACAATGAAATCTGGCCATGTGTAGCAACATGGATGGACCTTGAGGGTGTTATGCTGAGCGAAATAAGTCAGGCAGAGAAGGACAAATATTTTGCACGTATAGGAGGATTAGGAGGAACTTAACTGAGGAACAAGGGGGAGAAGAAGGGGGGAAATGGTGGGGGAAAGGGAGAGAGGCAAACCATGAGAGACTCTTGAATGCTGACGAAAACTGAGGACTGATGGATGTGGGGCGGAGTGGGGATGGGCATGGAGGAGGGCACTTGTGGGGATGAGCACTGGGTGTTATGTGGAAACTAATTTGACAATAAACTATTTGTTAAAAAAAATGGGGAGGGGGTCTTATGTAATGTAAAATAATGTAATCACAGGTGATATCTGATCATCTTTGCCATGTAATAAAACCATCATAAGACTAAATAAATTATAATGAAGAGATAAAGTGGAGAGTCAAGATCTAATTTCCAGACTCAATTCTCTTTATGCATTAAAAAGTGGCATAAAATAAGGGCTCCTGGGTGGGTCAATCTGTTCAGTGTCTGACTTCAGCTCAGGTCATGATCTTGCAATCCCTGAGTTCGAGCCTCACGTGGCTGAATGATGGAAAAATGATCCAGAGGCCACATGCAGTGCAGTCCCAAAGAGTGATTTGATTGATAAGTACTGTCTGTCATGCCAACCAGTTATTCAAAAAGAGAAAGAGAGGGGGAAAAAAGCACAAACCCTGTATACTGGTTATTCAAAATGCACTTTTTATTCACTTTAACACAGATGATTTTTTTTTTACAGTTGAAACAAAATATCTGGTACACAATTTTGAGTTTTTAGCAGCACCTGCAAGGAGAGGATCATGGAATACCTCAATGTAAAATAGAGATGGCTGAGGCAGGCACAAATTAACCTGAAATTCATCAATCCAGTTGAAGATATATGGAATCTGAGGCCCCCTGAATGTTATTAGCCTAATGCATGACAATAAACTAAAAAGTTTTCTGTATGATGTTTTAATGGACTATTGAAAAACAGTATAGTTCCAATTAGAAATATTCAAAAAATCCAGTGTTCATTAAAAAAAATCTGAAAATATTGTACTGCCCATTCAAGCCTATATGCACAGTTCCTGGTACTCACAGATTTCAGCCTTTGGTGTTTTATAATCTTACCCAAACTGTGTGTCATCACCCCACTGAGTGTTACGCACCAAAAATGCTACTGTTTTTGTCACTTGGTGTTAACTGCTTTTATTAAGATACTGTGTAGTGATTTGGCAGAAGAAAATTGGTATGGCTAAGAAGAAAGGGGCTTCAGATGACCTGTCAATAACATGAGCACTTGCCTTGGTTAGACAGGAGGTCTATGAATAGGATATCCACATATTTTTTTTTTTTACTTAAATGACATTTACACATGCCATTCTAATAGTGACAAATACTTTTGTGAGTGGATGGAGGTCTTTATATAAGCCTGAGATCTACAAATAGAAACTATTATAAGCAGAGTGCAAGTAGAAAGAGAAGGCCCCAGGTCTCATGCACTTAAAAACAATTAGCATTTAACAGTTCTAATATACAGATTTTCACCCTAACATGATTGTAGCAAAACAATCATAGAACTTGGAAACCAGTGTGGCTGGCTATAGGCCTAGGCAGGATAAGGACGATTACTTAAGGGCTGTGGGGTCCCAGTTCTGGCTTGGACTTCAGGCATCAAAATTACTTGGACAAAGGGGTCACAACTATATTTAAATTGGAAATATTGAATATGACTGGGTTGAAATACCGTCTTCCACTTGCCTCTATAGCCCAAAAGTCCCAGAGCTCTTAAAGGACATAAGGTCCCATGTGTAAGGCTGATTCCATATGTGGTGACAATGGAGAGTTCTAGGCTGTATTCCTGTAAAAGCTTCTGCTTCCTTACCAGACTTCGTGTCTTTTGGGGAGTTATTTCTAACTGTCCCTCACTACCTTGGATCACTATTTTTTATCATATATGTTTTAAAAGTACAGATTAAAAACTTTTCAGGACAAACATCCTAGACTTCAGGACAACATGAACTTGACTGCATATCTAAATAGCTAGCAGTCATGGTAATCAAAATCTGACAAACCATATTCGTCTTTTAATATGGTATTTTAAGGATACTTATCTCAGGGCACATAATGACTACTCAGAGATCAAGAATTTATCCTGCTATTGTACAAAAGAAAGAGCTGTGTAGTTTCTGTTAAAAGCTGATTCCAGAATAGTTTGAGAATTTTAAAGATCCCTCTCCAAAGTCTTAGCTGTTGTCTTCAGATACATATAATGATAACATGGCACTGAAACAGTTTGTAGCTTGCAGATTCATACAACTTAGAGCTGGAGGGGACCATAAACCAAGCATCTAGTCAGTACAGAAAATATTTTTTATGGTATTTTAACAGATGGTCATCTAGTAACTTCTTGAATATTTTCATTGGAAGGGAGTTCACTATTAAGGCAGTCCATTCCACTGTGGGACTACTCTATGAGAAATTCATTCCACCACTGGGTTAATGTTGGCTTTCTTGTTACTTTCAGTGTCCTAGTTTGGCCAGCTGAACATACAGTGCAACATACAAGATATTAGTTCCTTCTATAATAAGTATTAGAGTTAAGGAACCTTGTGAAAAAAGGCCATTACCTCCACCCCCTCTTTTCTGAAGGTTTCTCTGAGAACAGAGCATGGTGGACCAAAGGACCATCAATTATTATGAGCAGAGAGTACTGCGTCCAAAGCCATATACTAAGCAGCATTGCTAAGTTGATAAGAGGTTGTCAGAGAAGCAACACCCCTATGCAGCAAAAGGAGACTTATGAAGTAAAAGCAGACCAACCATTTATCTGCAAGGGTGGTTGGCATATTTAAGCATAATCCATTCACTAGTATCCTATTGCTTCAAACACAAAGAGTATAACCAAGTCCCAGTGCCATCAGTGTATCTCTTATTGAGATACTTTTTGAAAAGCTCACATGGGAACAGACCACATATAAGGCAGTGCACATCATTATATTCTTAGATTCCAGATTTATCATAATCTTTTCATAGTTGAAGCTTAGGACATCCTTGTTTGCATTATTAGTTTTTATTGTGATACAGCTCAGAGTCTTTTTTTTTTTCCCTTTGGCAGAAATGTCAGAAACTGCTTGCCAAGAGTCCATGGTGACATTTGTTAGTTGACTAATGGAACACTTTAAGGGATAGCTGTAGCTCTTTAACTCCTTCATGCTGCTGGGTTCTAAGTTTAAACTGTAATTTGAAAAATATTTAAATATCTCAGGACTAAAGCTTTCTGAAATGTCCTGATACACACAAGAAGGAAACAGCAGAAATCACGCAAAATATACTTGGCTTGACAAAGCTTTTTTTTTTTTTTAATCACTCTACAACCTCAATTTGAAAGGCTCTGACACACAACCACAACCTCCTCTCTTACCTTTTTGCGTGTGTGTGCACTCTTAGAGGGGCACAGTTATTCTGACACTATTGACTGAGAAATTTGGGGCACACTTCTAAAAGGCTTCATACTTTTAACAGCATGAAGATCCTGCTTTGGAGCCACTGTTCAAGTCAATGGTGTGACCTAACATGCAATGTTCCAGCTGTTCCTCTACAGCCAACACCTGCCTGACAGCTTCTTCAAAGGCCACTGTCACATTAGTGTCATCTTTGGCACTTGTTTCTAGATAAGGGTAATCCCCATTCTCCATGCACCAGGCTTGTGCCTCTTCAGTAGTCACTTGCCTATCCTCTTTGTCTACCTTGTTACCCAGAACTACAAAGGGGAAGTGCTCAGGGTCTTTCACATCAGCATAGTAGATGAATTCTTTCTGCCAGTTACCAAGGTTCTCAAAGCTCTGCCGGTCATCCACGCTGAAGGTCAAGAGGCAGCAGTCTGCTCCCCTGTAGAAAGGCGTCCTAAGGCTCTTGAAACGCTCCTGCCCTGCAGTGTCCCAGATCTGGAGAGTTACAAAACGTCCATCTACCTCCAGATCTCGATTTAAGAACTCTACCCCTATGGTGTGAAAAGCCTGGGAATCAAATTTATTGGTTACATAACGGTTCATAAGCGAGCTTTTCCCAACTCCACCATCACCCAAGAGAATAACCTTTAAGAGCAAGGATTTCCCACTCATTGTTGCAGCACCAGATGGGAAGGAGTTTATAACCAAGAGAACCTAAAAATAAAAGAAAAAGTAGGAGGGAAAACAGTTAAACCTGAAACTGAAATCAATTTCATAGTAAATTTTCCTGAATTATATGGTCTACTGATTTAACTTCTGTTGATTCATGCTCATTAACTATATAGTACAGCAGAAGGAATAAAATTCTTTTTGCATACAAGGGAGAAAAGGCCTTGTTTTTCTGAAGTCTTTTGCCTGTGCCAGGAAAATGGCTGATGCCATTGGTAAATGGAAGAGCAGATGGTGCTATAATTTGGTTCAGTTCTGACCCTATTTTAGGGGAGAGAGCACAGAACAGGAATATCACTCAAATGTGTAACTATATTATTAGCTTCTAGTTTTGACAGGTCCAAACAAGAGGCAAACAGTATGAAATTGATTTGGAGTTTGAAGTCAGTTCATGATGGACCCAAGAGTTATTGAAGAGAAAAACCTTCACAAGCTGAAATTTTAATTTTTTTAAAAATTTTTAATTTTTTTTTAATTTATTTCTGAGACAGAGACAGTGTGAGTAGGGAAGAGTCAGAGAGAGAGGGGGGACACAGAATCTGAAACAGGCTCCAGGCTCTGAGCTAGCTGTCAGCACAGACCCCAATGCGGGGCTCAAACCCACGAACTGATAGATCAGGACCTGAGCTGAAGTCAGACTGAGCCACTCAGGTGCCCCTGAAATTTTAATTCTGTCAGTAGAGTTTGGAGATACAATTAGAACTTGGAAGAGAGATAAAGGTCAAGTTTCTTCAGCATTTGCCTTATTATACTTGCATTGATAGAAATACCCTCACAAGTAAAGGATCTTCCATAATCTTGATTATTGACTGGTATTATTATAGCAGCAATCATTTAGGAAGAAAATTTTGAATAGATTATTAATTTTTGGATTTATGTTCTAATACCATAATAACACCAATGAAAATATATTGTAAACTTTAAAGCACTAATAATTATACAGTACTCTTGTTACCTCCACAACATGTGTGTACATGGGATATCTAGAATGCATCTTAAAATAAAAAGATCAAATGTTTACTGAACAACTAATCCGTACTAGATTTTGTTATGTGCTTTCACACGAGGTCCAGTGTGGGAACACAATGATAATGATGTTGGGTGTTATTTGTGCAAGAGACCCAAAGAGATGAAAACTAAATACTAATCAAAAGAGCACATGCAAAAGAGCTTCTGAAAGTGGACACATTTGAAATGCAATTTTTTAAATTATTTTTTTAATATTTTATTTACTTTTGAGAGAGAGAGACAGCATGAGCAGGGGAGGGTCAGAGAGAGAGGGAGTCACAGAATCCGAAAACAGACTCCAGGCTCTGAGCCAGCTGTCAGCATAGAGCCTGACATAGGGCTCAAACCCAGGAACTGTGAGATCATGACCTGAGCTGTAGTCGGATGCTTAACCGACTGAGCCACCCAGGCGCCTCTGAAATGTAATTTTAAAAAGCCTCAGTAGTCCTTGCTATTATGTTGGTGCATATGTATTAATTATATATTTTTGTAAATATTCATTTTTAAGAGATCAAAAGAAAAACATACATACTTACCCAGTCAGGTCTTTGTCACAATGTTAGTTTTTTTCTTTTCCTTGTTCTTGTTTTGTTCTTTCTTCTCAATATGTTCTAGAAAACATATTGGGAAGCATTAATTTTAAAAATCTATAATAGAACAAACTTAAGGCTATATATAAATATACTCAAGTAGGAAAAAAACAGAATAATCTCAACTTACCTACAGAGGATGCTTTTCACAAATATACTTAAGAGTTCAACATGCTAAAAACACTTAACATGGACAAAATATTATTGCAAAAACTTTAACGTGCCCTAACAAGTGTACTTTAGGGGCACCTGGGTGGCTCAGTCGGCTGAACATTCAGCTCCTGATTTCAGCTCAGGTCATGATCTCAGGGTTCATGGCTTCAAGCCCTGTGTCAGGCTCTGTGCTGACAGTGCGGAGTTCATCTGGGATTCTCTCTCACCCCCTCTGCTCTCTCTCTGTCTCTGTCTCTCTCAAAAATAAATAAACTTTAAAAAAGCTGAAGAGTACCTAATATGATTTTTAAATTTTTATATTGTCTCTCCATTGAACTCTTCATTCAAATTAAAGGTAAATCAAAGAAAGAAGATGGTATTCACAATAGATGGTTTTCAGGAAAGGGAAAGCACAGAGGAGTCTAAGATGTGTTGAAATTCTAAGTCAGAGATGAAACTCCTTCCCTTTGTATCTACCAATGTTCCCATCTCTAAGAAAGTTAATAATGAATTCACCAGTCTGCTTCAAGGTTCTCTCTGCAACTGATACCACAAGATCAAAGAAGAAGTAATTATGCATGGGGTTCCCTGTTTATAATATATTGTCTTGTATAATTATTTTACTCATTAATTTTGACCATCTGTCTTGAACACAGGTTTCAGTATTTAGCTGGCTTTATTAAATTCAAACACAACTTCATTTAATATTATAATTAATTATGGCAAGAGTGTTATCTAAGCAGTATCAGGAGTACTGGTCTAAAGAGAAAAACAGTTCTTAGATTTGTTGAGTGTTCTTTCTTACTGAGGAATAAAGAAGATTTTAAGAAATCTCTATTGCTTGATAATCTCAGGATACTTTTTCAAATATATAAATCATATAATAAGGGATTCATTAGAGACCTAAATCAGTAATTATGAATTTAAATAATGCCTTCTAAATCAATAGGTTTTATCCTCCTTCTCAGTCTATTATTTACTCTAAAATTTTTTCAAGTTTTCTACAATTACTGATTTTTGTCCTCTTTTTTTTTTCTGACTTCAAACTACTGTCTTCAGAACTAGCTCAAGTAACAAAGATTTATTTAAATGGAGATGAAACAAGCATTAACACACTTCTTTAGTTTTTATACTGGTCCATAGGATAATTTTACAGGCTGCTCACTTAAAGAAAGGAACAGAGGAAGTACAAACTTGGGTAACAATACTGATAGTATTAAGGGTCTGTGCCAAATGAGCTTCTTCAATTTCCTAGCAAAAAGGTGTTCACATCATTATACAACCCTCTAACTCTATTCTCCCAGCTGTGGATAAACTCAAATGTTGAGTCAAGGACTGAGTATTGTGGAAACCAAATACTCAGCTCCAGAAATAATGATGAAGTATTAAGAACTATCTGAGATAATGCTGCAATTGTTTGTGCATTCCCTTTTGGTCATTTGCACATATAACTTCCGGGTACATAGGGTCTATACCAGGGAAAAGGGAGGAAAAACAATATAGTTCAGTGTCAAGTGCACTGAGTTGGCAGCAATCAGGAGACAAGAGGTTTCTTCAATACTATGCCATTCATTTATTTTATGAACTTGAGCAGGTTATTTAATCTTGCTGTGTTTTAATAACTTCCTACATAAATATAGACCTGATAATACCTGCCCTAATTAAGTCACGGGATTATGGGGGAAATGAATAACTTATGAAGTTTGCAAAGATTTGTAAGCATTTACTGAAATTTTTGGTTTGATATTTTTGTTCCTTTTGCTCCTCCACCTTCTTTCATTCACTGTTGGGGGTCTTGTGAGTCACAATTAACCCTTCTCAGAAAAGGCCTGCCCGTAGGAGGATAACAATTCTTCCTTTTCTCTTTCTTCAGTATCTGAGAAGGCCTTGTTCCCCCCAAAATTTTGAGTATCTGCATATATCACAGAATCTCAGCACTTGGAGGGACCTTAAGGGTCTTCTGGACCAATCTTGCTACTGATGCTTGAGAAAACATTTGAGTGCTTATTGTGTGCTGTGATGTTACTAAGGTAACCCTCCACTCTTCTCTACTTCCTCCAATGCCCATTTGTTTGCTGAAGGTAGTAGTGAATACAGTTTAGACATGTCTTGCCTTTAGTCATTAAATCCTGTAGATTTTTCCTTGGAATATCCGTTTTCTCATTTATTTTTAAAATACAATTTATTGTCAAATTGATTTCCATACAACACCCAGTGCTCATCCCAACAAGTGCCCTCCTCAATGCCTATCACCCACTTTCCCCTCTCCCCCACCCCCAACCACCCTCAGTTTGTTCTCAGTATTTAAGAGTCTCTCATGGTTTTCCTCCTTCCCTCTCTGTAATTTTTTTCTCCTTCCCCTCCCCCACGGTCTCCTGTTAAGTTTCTCCAGATCCACATATGAGTGAAAACATATGGTATCTGTCTTTCCTGCCTGACTTATTTCGCTCAGCATAACACCCTCAAGTTCCGTCCATGTTGCTACAAATGGCCAGATTTCATTCTTTCTCATTGTCATGTAGTATTCCATTGTATAGATAAACCACATCTTCTTTATCCATTCATCAGTTGATGGATATTTAGGCTCTTTCCATGATTTGGCTATTGTTGATGGAATATCCTTTTTAAGTCCTCTGCTAACATTCTCATTTTGGCCCACATTTCCCTGCTCTAATCCATTGTGAAATCTTCCTGGCTCTTCTCTCCATGGTTTACAAATTAACATGTTAGCTTCAGATCTCATGGTTTACAGTTGAAGTGATATCATTATACTGCTTTATTTTGTCAAACACCTTTTTTTCCCTAAGTATGTCTTTCATACACAGCCAAATTTAAATTCCTGGAAGGAAAGTCCCTTGTTTGTATATGTCTTTGAAGTTCCAGCAGCATGCAGCAAGCACCAGGGTCCTTCATATGGATAATCAATAGTATTTGCTTATTAATCAACTAATTAGGTGGGTACCCAAAACTAATGCCTCTAAATTGATGCTAAGGTACAAGAGATCTGTAGTTCTGTAATATGTCCAAATACTATTATTTATTTGTGATTAAAGAGCAGAAATTATGGACTTATCTTGATCACTTTCTAGATGGGACTTAACAGGAATTTCACCTGTTGAAAGTCAGTGGAAATGCTACAGTTTCCCTCCCCCTCCCCTTACATTTTTAAAATAAATATATAAATTTCTTCATCCCCACCAAATACAAGAGCAATATCATTATCTCCACATGTTTTCATTGGATACTAGCATCCCCATCATCGTAACCATTTGAAACTAAGTGAGATATACTTTAGTACATACTCAAAAAGATCTAGCACAATATAAAAGCAAACCAAAATTTTTCCTCCCCCAGGATATGCCAAATTTAAGTCAAACCTTAAAAGAAGTTGGCATTAAGTAGGCAGCAGATTTCTTTGATAACTCTAAGTATATTTAGGGTTAGAGTCAGATCCCATATGCATTCTGTACAGGTCCCATATCAGGTGAGGATTTTGACTCAAGTGTTTAATCTGATTTTGGTCCTCTTCAGAGATATATATGCCTTTAAACAACTTAGACTTCCTAGAGATGCAATTCCCCTTTCTTATCCTACTTCCCACAATTAACAAGAATTTTCTCAGTATAGTATACTCACTTTTTCCCCCAGTTAAGTTCTAAGTCTCAGACAATAAGGTAAATTAGAAATTCACACAACTGATACTCCCTAGTTTTCTCTGTTCTTCAACACACTTGAAACCACACCCACAAAGCTTATTAAAATTATTGTATTTAGTTGGGGATGCTTAGGGTTGGGGGAAGAAGGAGGCAGTACAATGAAGAGAAAGAGGTTGAACCTTTGAAAATAGTATATTTTAGTGTGATGATGGAGAGAAGAGAAATGAAAAACAAATTGGCAATCTTAGTTCAGTTACCATGGGTGGAATGATGCTCAAATCCATAGTGCAGATTGTTTGGGAGCAAGTGTTGAGAGGGATGTGGTACTGCAGGGCTGGGGGTGAGGGAAGAGCAGCAGAGGAGAGGTAGGCAATGGAAGAGAGTGGCCCTAGTGGCAATCTGCACAGGGGAGAAGCCATGGTTAAAGCTGTAGGGAAAGCCCATCTTGTGGTGACACACTGGTTGGGCTACTCAACTCACTGTTGATTCCTGGCACTGGAGAATTGGGCAGGGCTTTCTTTAACTTATGTAAAAATCAATACAAATAAGAAATGACTGTATCTTTGAGACCCTCTACCTTAAATGGTATAAATTGTTGCCAGCACAACCTGATGCTTGTTGGTGGGGGTGGGTTCTGTAGCGGGGAAGCCCTCTGACGCACTGGATTCATCATGTAGAGAGAACAAGTTATCAGCTGCATCCCTGTTCTGAGTCCAAATGTCACAGCTGTCGTGCCAGTGAAACGCTATTCCCACATTTGTGCCCATATTTATATCCTATATGCCATGAGAAGGATTCAATGTGGAATTTCACCTCTAACTTTTCACTCCTCGCAATGACAGCTTTAGGGCTATGAGCCCGAAGGCACACTAGGTAGCAATTTGGCACTATTCTGAGGCCACTTCTTCCCAAGTAGACTGCCTGGAGACAGGTAGGTGAGGTTTGGGTGACATTAAGTGAGCAGGGTACAGAGAAAAGAAGCTTCCTTAGGAGACCAGGAATGCGGTCATCTCTACGACAGGGTCACTGTTAGCATTGGGAATCTAGAAAGTGAGATGTTACGCACAGTTCCAACTACTTCGGATCCACGTCGTCTCACCTCACCAGTATCTCTCAGAACGAGTGGCTGTGGAGCATGCGCACTGAGCCACACCCGCTCCCCACGGAGCTCTGCGTCTATCTGCGGGGCTTTGGCAGTGGTTCCAAATTACTCAGCAACGCCCCCCCTCGACCGTCACCTCCCCCCACAACTCCGATCCCTGCAGCGCCTAGGCCTCATTCCCAAGGTGCAAGTGTCCCTGGGGATCATTCAGACCTCCCTTTCTCCCTCTTCCCACAGGCCCCCTACCTCCCGGCCTCCCGTGTCCGCCGGCGGCTAGCCTCTCTCCCTGCCCACGCACCAGCACCTTACCCAATACAATGGGAGAGAGACTGGAGTGGGCCGCGGGTGCCAGGCAGGTCAGCTTTGCGTACCAGCAACCGGCTCCTCAGCGACACGGTCACCGCTCCTGCTGCCTCCTCCGTCTCGCTGGGGCAGCAAGAGCAGCTCGGAACTCGGTGGCCTGACAGCTGCCGCTCGCGCCCGGCACTGCCGCCGCGCAGCGTCTCGCGCCCGCGCCCGCCAGGGGAGGGGGCGGGGCCCGCGCCGCCTCCTCGTGCCCCTTTCTCGAAGCTGGAGACCCGGCATAACCGCCTCCCGCCCTCGCATGTCGAGCCCTCCCTGGCTCGCTCGTTTTTCTTTCATGCTCATGGTCCAGCCCTGGCTTCCCTTGTTCTCTACTCCTCCCTTCGCTGATTAGTAGGCATAATGACAATGGACCGTCAAATGTTGCTCTCCCACTCAGCTCCTCTGCAGCCTGGGGCCACGCCCCATTTCTTACAATTACCCTTCAATCTATCTCATTTACCTTTCCTCCAAACCTTCTACTTCTGCAGAGGATAGCACATAACATCCTCTGGTTTCGAATAATGCAGGGAAATACATGATCACAACGCATTACTAGGCCCTCTAGCTGAGCACTGCTCATGAAATTCTCTTGGCAATCCAAAGGGAAAGGTTCTTATTGGTAGTTCAGGCATAGAAGACACACTGCCCTTTATCCTTAACAGTTACCTTTCTAGATGGCTGCACAGAGAGTATTACCTGAGGAAATACTTAGGTAATATTGTGGAAATGTTCCTGGGGTAGAACACAATGTTCCAATTGTGCCTAGCCACCCAGCCAGTCCCTTCTCATCTATCTTCTGTGTTCCTCTGGTGCCTGCAACTAGTTTGTAATTGTTTCCCTTGAAACCAAAAGAGGATGGAGCTCCTGAGGTCAATTAGCCTGCACTCCAATTCTCTGTCAGGCAGAGATCCATCTCCTGAAGCTTCCCTGATGTATAAGGACCTCTACCTGTGTGGCACTGCCCCTCACTCACCATATGCCCCCTCAGGGATTTCACATATGGTCTCCCTCCATCTGGACCACTGTCTATCTCTTCACAAATCAATGACTCAATCAGTCCCACAGGCCCCAGCTTAAATGTCACTTCCTCAGGGTAAACTTTCTCAGTAACCACAGAATAAAGAAAGTGCCTCGATTTATTTTCTTGTGGCCTTCTGTAGCCTGCTGTACTTTTCCTTCATAATAATATCCGTTTATTATGAGATATTTAAATGTATGGTTATTTGATTGACAACTGCCTTCCTCCACTATACTATATTTTACCATAAAGTCAAGGATTGTCATTGCTTAGATTTACCATCATATCTCAGAGCCTGGGTCAATATTTATCACATAGGACATGGTTGGAAAATATTTGTTTAATATGGAGGAATGTTATATCATGAACAATTATTGTTATTTGAAAATAAAATGAGTGGATCTAATTGAATCCCTTGTGTTTCTACTTTAAACTAGTCCTGCCCGCCCCCAAACACCCTAAAACACACTTCTTTTTTTTTTTAATGTTTTATTTATTTCAGAGAGAGAGAGAGAGAGAGAGAGACAGCGTGATCAGGGGAGGGCCAGAGAGAGAGACACAGAATCTGAAGCAGGCTCCAGGCTCTGAGCTGGAGCACAGACCCAACGCATGGGCTTGAACCCACGAACCGTGAGATTATGACCTGAGCTAAAGTCGGACGCTTAACCGACTGAGCCACCCAGGCACCCCAACATACTTCTGATAAAGAGATGTATTTAATCCTCCAAATCAATGTTTTACTCACATATTCCTATCTGTAATTAAAAAAATTATTCAGGCACTGTACACAATCCAAATTGGTTTTTTCTTTTTATCACAATTGTTTTGGTTATTTGTGAGAAGAGACTTTAGAATCACTTTGTTAGCTGCTAAAAAATAAACTGGTGGGATTTTTATTGAACCAAATCTATAGCTCATTTTGGGAGGATTGACATTTAACAATATGGAATGTCCTGATCCATGTACATGCTAGCCTCTCCATTTATTTAGGTCCTCCTTAATTTATTTCAGCAATGTTTTATAATATTCACTAAACAGATATTGTGCATATTTTAATAATTTATCCCCAAGTGTTTATGCTTTGGAAAGCTATTATAAGTGGTATTTAAAAAATATTTTCCAAATGTTTATTATTTTCCAATGTGGCTGTACAGTGTCATATTTTACATATGTAGACATATAATTGATTTTTGTATGTTGACCTTCATCCTGTAGCTTTCCTAACTTATTAGTTCTTATAGCTTTTTTTGTTGTAGATTCTGTCTTGAGTTTTTACTACATAAAATAGTCACGTTGTTTATGGAAAATAAGCAATCTTATTTCTTCCTTTTCATTGAAAAAGAACTTTTGAGTATGGGCCCCAATATATGTATATGTATTTATAGATTATATACATCTACTATTGTGCATATATACTTTATACATTATATTATATATACATTATAATGCATATACATTAAAAATACTCCAACATAGAGGGAGGCATGGGTGGTTCGGTTGAGCATCTGACTCTTGATTTCAGCTCAGGTCATGATCCCAATGCTGTGGGATCGAGCTCTATGTCAGGCTTCATGCATGGAGCCTGCATAAGATTCTCTCTCTCTCTCTCTCTCTCTCTCCCTCTGCCCCTCTACTGTGCAATCTTTCTCTCAATATCTAAAATAAAATAAAAATAGTTCAACACAGAAATAGTAAAATAATGAGAAAAAAAGAAATATGTTGATGTCCTAATGTTTTTTGTTCCTGCACTCCAATGAATTGTTTTGTGAACTGCTCAAAGTAACAGTTCTTCATATTAGTCTCTCATCTTGAAGTGAATCTAGACTCGTATTTCCTTTTCTCATAGGTGCTATTTTCCAACAGTTTAATAATCTCTGAGAATCCTCCAAACCTACTTGCAAGTTTTAAGGAATTTTTAACTTTTAGGCTTGGGCACTCAGTTCTGTAGCCAGAAGCTCATACCATTGAAGGTATTACATATTTGCAGAATGTGGGAACCCCTGGTGGTAAGTGAAATCCTATGTTAGTCCAAAGACTCCTAACTGCAAATCCTATATTAAAAGAATCTTTAGAGGCCATTTGAAAAACAACTACTATTCACATAGAATAGAATTAATGTGACTACCATTACTTATAGAGGAAACAGCACATGGTGGGCAGCTTAAAGTTTCAAAGTAAGTGGATTAGGTGGTTTTGTGGCTCTCAGGCTGGACTGTTCCAAATGACCCATCACTGAGGTCTGTCACACAATGCCCTCCATGAATAATGGTTCCATGCATAATGAAATAATTTAATCCTATCTTTGTGACAGTTACACACACACACACACACACACACACACACACAAACCACTTTTCTACCAAAAATAGAATCACAATGTGGTCAGTAGATAGGCAGCCAAACCAGGATTGTCTTTAGATACTGGAGAAAAGGTTACTTTTGTAGAGCGACACATACATGAAAAACTCAGCATTCAATGTATGGTATTTATTACCTCCAAAAGTCCCCAATCCTGATTCAATTTTAAATACATTGACCTGGGCTTAAAGAAGACACAATTGGAAAGTGATTAATGTAAAAGAAAAGCCCAATTCAGTGTTCACAAGATGCATATGAACAAAAGAATTCCATGAAGGATCCATATAAACTAATAAACACTGCATACTATTTCCCTTCCTGGAGAATAATAATGCATATTAGAACATTAACGGCTCTTGGAATGTTGCATTAAAGAAACCATTTTTTTTTTAAATCCAACATTTACTAAATACATGTGACCTTGGATTCCAGATTCCTTTTATTTATGGAACTCTTGGTTACAGGACTGGTATACCTCAGAACCTAATTTGGAAACTGCTATCTTAATCAATTTTACAACATTGTAATGTGATAACAGGACATTGGATTGCCTTAAACATGGATGGCAATACATGTCATCTTGGTTGGCCACTCAGACTGATTTGTAGTGGCTGTTTGGGAATTGCGCTGTGGAGAATTCCAAGGTGCATCCGGCTCAGTAAGAAAGAGTGGTTAGTTAGTGATGACTACCATGGATGAAGCAATGTGTTTGCCTTGACCTAGAGTACTTATATGGTAACTGCACTTTTCATATCTTCCAGATAGTTCTGATCTTGAATACTTTGTTCTTTTGTCCCCATATTTACAGTAATACTTATGGCACCATCTGATGGTTTATTCAGAAAATATAGTAGCCATAGATATGTAAAAAGGAAATCAGACAATAAGAATTTGTCAATATTTAACTATCATGGTCCAAAGCAAGTCACTGGTTCTGATGACACAGTATTTTTTTTTTATCACTTGACTGGGGATAATCTTGTGGAACAGGTATACTTTGCAAGTTTTTCCATAGCCTGAAGGAAAGATCTCTGAAAACCATCCAATTATTGAAAGCCTTAGTATGAATTTAGTTTTATTATTTTAAAAACATGTATTTTCAAGCTCTTTTCAACATTTAGAAACAATGAAAAACCCAGTGTCAAAGAGCATGTCTAGTACCCATATTGAGACTGAGATTCTAAATACCATTCCACAGTGAAAGTCACCAAGGTTCCTTAGAGAACTGACTGATTCTAGGTCTATAGACAGAATGAAGTATCTAAGATGGAGGAGGGGAGGCAAGATGGCGGAGAAGTAAGGAGCTCTGTACATTTCACCTGCACCCATCGCTCAAACAGAGAAGGCCTGAAGTCATAGGACATTGAGCCACAGGAGTTTGGGAAGAGAAAGAGACAGAGTACACTGGGAAGGAAACCTCATAAGAGCGTGAGTGTGAACTGGGGGAGATAAAAGCAGAATGGGATCCAGAGATACGGAGGGAGAGGAGGGAACCCGGCTTGCATGCAGCTGCTGTGAGTGATAAACCGACGAGTGGTGGTGAGCTGCTGCGAGTCCAGGGGAAAGGAAGGAAAAGCTGAGATTGCTCATGGGACCATCCCTGGAGAAGAGAAAAAGACCTCGGCTTGGAAAGACAGTGTTTTTTAGCTCTGGCTGGGGTGCTGACTTTAAACTAGGTGCCCTGGTCCCAGAAGGCACCAGGAAAAACTGAACTGCTGTGCGCCTGGCACCATCCATGGCAGCGGTGGCCCGGTGAACCCGCAGCAACGCCTGCAGAAGCGGTTCCGGTGGCGCCGGGTGAAGCGGTAGCGGCGCGGGCGACAGCGGCCCGCTGAAGCAGTGGCGGCGCACTTCAGCGAAGGGGACTCTACAGACCTGAAGTTGCTACGTTCCCCGAACGCACTAGGGTTGTATCCCTGCTTGACCCCAGCGGATCTGAGACTGCGACTCTTCTCCCACCCCCCACTCAACCCCCAGGCAACAGGGAAGAAGCAACCGGTGGGACTGTTCAGGGCAGTATAACAAAGCCCACGGACTAGGACCCGGAAACTGGCGGGGTGTGGGGCATAGAACTCAGCCCACCTTGGCTACATCCTCAGCACAGGGAGATCGGACCGAAGAAGTGGTTTGCAACACTTGGTTGAGAAGGCACTGGGGTGACGCCATTCTTTTCCCCACAACCACCAAGGAGGGGCCTCACGGAGGCCAGTGGACACAGTGGAGATAAGACCTGCCTACACCAAACCACGCCCATCCCCTCCAGATAGCTGTTTTGTTGTTGTTGTAGCTGTTTTTACCTGAGCCTAGGTTTGAATGTTTATTGGTTTTGTCTGTGCGTTTGTGGACCTGTGTTCTCTCTGTGATTGTCTGTTTTCTTTTTCCAGGGCTGCCTCAAGAAACAAGCCAAACTACACATGGGGGAGAGTCCCAAATACCACTACCAGGAGGGAAACAAAATAACCAAATGCTCAACAAGAGAAACCAAGAGACACCATCCAAAGAACACTTCCTGAACACACAGGCCCTGAACAGTCAAAAGAGCTGTCTCTAATACAGCAGAACTTGCAGGGGCCGTGTGAACAACAAGCTTTTAAAATTAACAAGAGATAGAAAGCTAACCAAAATGACGAAACGGAAGAACTCTCTTCCAAGAAACTCCAGGAAGAAATGACAGGTAGAGAACTGATCAAAACAGATATAAGCAACATAACTGAACAAGAATTTAGAACAATAATCATAAAATTAATCGCCCGGCTTGAAAAAAGCATGGAGGACATCAGAGAAACAATGGCTACAAACAATATGGAGCTTAAAAATAGTTATGGTGAGGGGCGCCCGGGTGGCTTAGTCAGTTAAGCGTCTGACTTTCACTCGAGTCATGATCTCGTGGTTCATGGGTTCGAGCCCCGCATCGTGCTCTGTGCTGACTGCCAGCTCAGAGCCTAGACCCTGTTTCAGAGTCTGGGACTCTCTCTCTCTGACCCTCCCCTGCTCACACTGTCTCTCTCTCTCTCTCTCTCTCTCTCTCTTAGAAATAAGTAAAACATTAAAAATTAAAAAAAAATAGTTATGGTGAATTAAAAAATGGGATAAATGACATACATAATAAACTGGAGGCGTCCAATGCACAGATTGAAGAGACAGAAAGGAGAATAAGTGATTTAGAAGACACTATTATAGAAAAAGAGGAAACTGAGAAAAAGAGATATAAACTGATCCAGGAACATGAAAGAAGAGTTCGAGAGCTCAGCGATACAATCAAATGGAACAATATCCGTATCATAGGAATTCCAGAAGAGGAAGAGAGAGGGAAAGGTGTTGAAGGAGTCCTGGAACAAATTATAGCAGAGAACTTCCCCAACCTGGAGACGGAAGTAGAAGTTGTAATTCAAGAGGCACGGAGAACTCCCCGCAGACGTAACTTGAATCGATCAAGATTCCCAATACGGGGACCTCATCAAGATGAAAAGCTTCTGCACGGCAAAGGAAACGATCCATAAAACTAATAGGCAACCAACGGAATGGGAAAAGATAGTTGCAAATGACATATCAGATAAAGGGTTAGTATCCAAAATCTATAAGGAACTCACCAAACTCTACACCCAAAAAACAAAGAATCCTTTGAAGAAATGGGCAGAAGATATGAACAGACACTTCTCCAAGGAGGACATCCAGATGGCCAACAGACACATGAAACGATGCTCAGTGTCTCTCATCATCAGGGAAATAACAAATCGAAACCACACTGAGATACCCCCTCACGCAGACCAGAGTGGCTAAAATGAACAAATCGGAGACTAAAGATGCTGGTGAGGATGTGGAGAAACAGGCACCCTCCTACCCTGTTGGTGGGAATGTAAACTGGTGCAGCACCTCTGGAAAACAGTGTGGAAGTTCCTCAAAAAGTTAACACTAGACCAATAAACTATTTGTAAAAAAAATAATAATAATAAAATAAAATAAATAAACATTAAAAAAAATTAACACTAGAACTCCCCTATGACCCAGCAATAGCACTGCTAGGAATTTACCCAAGGGGTACAGGAGTGCTGATGCATAGGGGCACATGTACCCCAATGTTCATAGCACCACTTTCAACAATAGGCAAATCATGGAGAGAGTCTAAATGTCTATCAACTGATGAATGGATCAAGAAGATGTGGTTTATGTATACAATGGAATACTACATGACAAGGAGAAAGAATGAAATCTGGCCATGTGTAGCAACGTGGATGGAACTCGAGGGTGTTATGCTGAACGAAATAAGTCAAGCAGAGAAGGACAGATACCATACGCTTTCATTTATAAGTGTAACAGGAGAAACTTAACAGAGGACCATGAGGGAGGGAAAGGGGAAAGATAGTTGGGGAGAGGGAGGGAGGCAAACCGTGAGTGACTCTTGAATACTGAGAACAAACTGAGGGCTGATGGGGTGGGGGAGAGGAGAAGGGGGTTGATGGGCATGAAGGAGGAGGGCACTTTTTGGAATGAGCACTGGGTGTTGTTTTGAAACCAACTTGACAATAAACTATGAAAGAGAAAAATAATGAAAGTAGACCATTTTACAATCAACACAAAACTTAACTGAAAATGGATTAAAGATGTGAATGTAAGACCTGAATCCATAAAATTCCAAGAGGATAACATAGATGGGAAGCTTCTTGACATTGGTCCTAGTGATATTTTTTGGATCTGACTCCAATGCAAGGGAAACAAAAGCAAAAATAAACAAATGGGATTACATCAAATTAAAATGCTTCCACCCATCAAAAGAAACTATCACCAAAATGAGAAGACAAGTTACTGAATGGAAAAGGATCTTTGCAAATTATATATATGAAAAGGGCTTGATATCCAAAACATATAAAGACTTCATATAACTCAACAATACTGGTTTGAAAATAGAGTATCTGAGTAGACATTTTTCCAAACAAGACATACATATAGCCAACAGACACATGCAAAGATGTTCAACACAACTAATTATTAGGGAAATGCAAATCAAAACCATAATGAAATATCACTTCACACCTGTTATAATGGCTAATATAATAAAAAACAACAACAAGAGAAGCGCCTGTGTGACTCAGTCAGTTAAGCATCTGACTCTTAATCTCAGCTCAGGTCATGACTTCAGGGTTTGTGGTTTCAAGCCCTACATTGGGCCCTCTGTTGACAGCGTAGAGTCTGCTTCGGATTCTGTCTCCCTCTCTCTCTGTCCCTCCCCCTCTTCCTCTCTATCTTTCTCAAAACTAATAAATAAACATTTTTAAAAGTTATTAAAAATAAAATAAAGGCCAAAGAAATAACAAGAGGTGGAGAGAATGTGGATAAAAGGAAACCCATATACACTCACTGTGAGTAGGAATGTAAATTGGTGCAGCCACTGTGGAAAACAGTATGGAGATTCCTCAAAATATTAAGAATAGAACTACCATATGACCCAGCTATTTCACTTCTTGGTATTTATCCAAAGAACACAAAAATGCTGATTTAAAAATATCTATGCACCCTTATGTTCATTGCAGCATTATTTACAATGGCCAATAAATGGAAACAACTTAAATGTCCACTTTGATGAATAAAGATGTGGTAGATGATGATGATGATGATAGATAGATAGATAGATAGATACTTAATAGATAGATAGATAGATAGATAGATAGATAGATAGATAGACAATACTACTCAGCATTAAAAAGAAATCTTGTCATTTGTTACAACATGGATGAAACTTAAAGGTATTATGCTAAGTGAAATAAGTCAGATGGAGAATGATAAATATTATATTATTTCACTCATGTGGAATCTTAAAAAAAACTGAAGAAATCAGAAACAAACTCATGGATACAGAGAACAAATTCGTGGTTACCAGGGGGGAAGGGAAATAGGGGTGGGTGAAATGGGTGAAAAGGGTTGACTGTATAGTGATGTATGCCAACTAGACTTTTAGTGGTGATCTGTAGTGCATAGATGCATAGATGTCAAATCATAATGTACACCTGAAACATATAATTTTATATACCAATTTTACCTTTAAAAAATCTGGCTATGATGGGATCCACTTTATGTTTATCTCTGTTATAACTGGATCATTAAAACAGCTATGAGTTGAGAAAAAAGATAAAACTAACCTCTTATAGACTTAGAACATAATGTTTTCTTTAAGAAAAATTGAGTATGCTTACCTTGGATATTTTACATTAGCCAACACAATTTTCAAAATGTTAATTTTCATATAAACCATCATATTATGACTTAAACATTCATCTTATTTTATAAGACAACAGATATGTAATGTTCTCAAAACAAAAAGAGTACTATATTGGATCCTTAGCCTTAGAAAATTATTATCCTTCAAAGAGAAATTGTTAGTATCTTAGTGAACAATGACTTCTTGCACAGAGATGCTAAGCATAGTATTTGCTTTGAATTTTTTCTTTTAACCTGCATTCTGGCTGACAAGCAATGAATGTAGTTTAAGAAGCTACTCACCATTCTCAAAGTAAAAACTTATATTTCTGATATTTTTTTTCCTTAAGAGATACTTCTACAAAACCCACAGAAACTCTGAGGGTTTTGTAGAAACCCTCCTACGAAAATAGTAGGAATTAGAAGTTGCAGATTTCATCATTTCATAAGGAAAAACTTCTTAGAAAGTAAACGAAATAATGGAATAGACTGCTTGGGAAGTAATTATTCAGAAGCTGAATGGACCATAAGTCAGGGAGTTATAGAAGGGATTCCAGCAATAGGTGATAGGCTAGAAAATGTTTGATGCCTAAATGCCTATACATGGGCCAGCTTATTAGAATTCCCCAGAGAACTTGTTAAAAACATACATTACTGGGCCCCATTGCAGAGATTTCAATGTCAGGGACTTGGGATCATACTTCTGGTAAATCCTCTATGTGATTTTGATGTGCAGCTAAGTTTGGGACTCAATGGATTAGATAATTTTTAATATCCCTGACAAGACGAAGAGTCTATATACTGAATTCTGAAGACATCAGGGAAGGATGGATTTTCTTCTATTAAAGGAGGACGCCTGGGTGGCTCAGTCAGTCAAATGACTGACTCTTGATTTCGACTCAGGTCATGGTCTCACGGTTCATGATATTGAGCCCCGTGTCAGGCTCTGCGTTGAAAGCATGGAGCCTGCTTGGGATTGTCTGTCTCCCCCCCCCCCCCCCCCCGCCTCTCTTTCTCTCTCAAAATAAATAATAATAAATTAACTTTAAAAAAGAAGTGGGACTTCAAAAGTTAGAAAGGCTGTGATAAACAGGCAAGATGTAGGATATTATCCTTAGTGTTTCAGATTCCAGAAACCTCAAGCGAGACTAATACATGTTAATCAAACTCATGATAGCCATATGTCAATTTATCCACTTACAATGGATAAGTTGTAAATTTATAAAATATCCATATGGATTTTAAGATCAGCTTATAAGCTCTACAAAGAAGCTAGCTGGGATTCCATTAGAGACTGTATTGAATATGTAGATCAATTTGGAGAATATTGCCATCTTAATAATATTAAGTCTTTTGATCCACATACATGGGATACATTTCCAATTTTCTAATAAGAAAATTACTTAAAGTTTCTTTAATTTATTTCAAAATTTTGTTGTTTTTAAGAGTACAAGTTTTGCACTTCCTTTTAAATATTTACTCCCAAATATTTTATTCTCTTTGAAGTTATTATAAATGCAATATTTCTAACTTTGACTTTTAGATTTTCTCTTGCAATTTATTTGTTGAAGAAACCATGCTGTTTTCTGTAGAGTTCTCTTCCCCAACATCCCACATGAAACCCAAGTCTAGATATTTTTTCTTATGTTTTGTGATGTTATTTAACATCACTGTCCTTATATTTTCCTAAAAATTCATGGTTCTATCTAGAGGTTTTATAAGATTCCAACTATATTTTTTGGCAAAAATGCTTCATAGGTGCTGCCTTGTTTTTCTATTAGGAGCCATACGGTATTTTGTTATTAGTCTTTTTGTAATGCTAGCTGACCTTGAAGATCATTGCCTAGATCCATTAATTCATTGCCCATTGTAAAATTGCATCATTCTTTCTTAATTTATTAGCTGGAAATCTTCTAGCAAAGCAACATTTTCCTCACAAACTATTTGGTTACACAGAGAAAGAATGTGGATATAAAAAGGTAGATTAAGTGTTTAGTTAAATAATGTTATTTATTATTATTAAATAAAATAATGTTATTTACCAGTTTCAAAATAATAAGGTAGTTTCCTAGTTTTCTCCAAGTTGACCAATTACATAAAAAAAGAATCTTTATGAACTTGTATACTTAAACATATTTGATATATTTCAATTCATTGAAGTTATTTTCTTTGCAGATGCTCACATTGCTTCATATTTGATCAGTGAGAGTCTCATTAATTTGGTTCTTTTGACTCAACCTTAATACTGTTCCTCTATAGGGAAAAACCCAATTGCAGGCCCAGGTTATATCCTGTACTTCTGATCGATTAGCTATAAATCAGAGGTTCCCATGACTTCCTCTCCCTTGGATTCTATTAATCGTTAGAGTGGCTCGCAGAACTCAGGGAAATGTTTCCTTACACCTAGCAGTTTATTAAAGAGTATGTTAAATGATGCAGATGAACAGCCAGATGAAGAAATTCATATGGAGGGCAATCTCTGGGAGGGTCCCCAGGAGAGAAGCTTCTGTCCCTGTGGAATTGGGGTGCATTACCCTCTTAGTACCTCGACGTGTTTACCAACCTGGATTCTCTCCAAGTCCCATACATTTGAGGTTTTTATGGAGGCTTCCTCACTTAAACAGAATCAGTTATTAACTCCATTTACTGACCCTCTCCCCTTGCCAAAGAAGTAGGAGGCAGGGCTGAAAACTTCAAGTTTCTAATTATGGCTTGGTCTTTCTGGTGACCAGCCCACATCCCATCCAGTAGCCATCCAAGAACTCACCCAGAGTCACCTCAGTAGAACAAAAACACTTCTATCACCCAGGAAATTCCAAGGGATTTAAGAGCCTTGTGTCAGGAACTGGAGTCAAAGACCAAATATTAGAACAAAATATGCTCCCAATGCCCTTATCAATTAAAAATTTACATGGATATTAGGGACTCTATGCCAGGAATCAGAGCCAGAGACCAATACATATATTATCTATTATCTCACTTTTCCTTAGCTTCTTGCCTGGTGTGACAAGATATTCCAGGTTCATCTTGGATACCCCCTTTTTTTTTTTACTATATGTTCAAGATGTTTTAAGTTACATCTGTTTGTTTTATTTTATTATTTTATTTTTTATTATTTTTTTTACA
>NW_024081642.1:579945-602960 GCF_003009895.1 Hyaena hyaena | reverse complement strand
AAGAGTCTCTCATGGTTTGCCTCTCTCCCTCTCTCCCACTATTTCCCCCCTTTTTCTCCCCCATGGTTCTCCATTAAGTTCCTCCTAATCTTCCTATACGTGCAAACACATGATATTTGTCCTTCTCTGCCTGACTTATTTCGCTCAGCATGACACCCTCAATATCCATCCATGTTGCTACAAATGGCCAGATTTCATTCTTTCTCATTGCCATGTAGTATTCCATTGTATAGATAAACCACATTTTCTTCATCCATTCGTTCCTTGATAGACACTTAGGCTCTTTCCATGTTTTGGCTATTGTGGAGAGTGCTGCTATGAACATTGGGGTACATGTGCCCCTATGCATCAGCACTCCTATATCCCTTGGGTAAATTCCTAGCAGTGCTATTGCTGGGTCATACGGGAGTTCTAGTGTTAATTTTTTGAGGAAGCTCCACACTGTTTTCCAGAGGGGCTGTACCAGTTTACATTTCCACCAACAGTGTAGGAGGGTGCCTGTTTCTCCACTTCGTCCTCAGCATCTATAGTCTCCTGATTTGTTCATTTTAGCCACTCTGACCGGCGTGAGGTGGTATCTCAGTGTGGTTTTGATTTGTACTTCCCTGATGAGGAGGGATGCTGAGCATCGTTTCATGTGTCCGTTGGCCATCTGGATGTTCTCTTTGGAGAAGTAAGTGTCTGTTCATATCTTCTGCCCATTTCTTCACTGGGTTGTTTGTTTTTTGGGTGTGGAGTTTGTGAGTTCCTTATAGATTTTGATATTAAACCTTTATCTGATATGTCATTTGCAACTATCTTTTCCCATTGCGTTGGTTGTCTATTAGTTTTCTGGATTGTCTCCTTTGCCTTGCAGAAGCTTTTCATCTTGATGAGGTCCCAATAGTTTATTTTTGCTCTTGATTCTTTTGCTTTTGGGGATGTGTCAAGTAAGAAATTGCTGCTGTTGAGGTCAAGGAGTTTGTTTCCTGCTTTCTCTTTTTGGGTTTTGATGGTTTCCTGTCTCACATTCAGGTCCTTTATCCATTTTGAGTTTATTTTGTGTATGGTGTGAGAAAATGATCTAGTTTCATTCTTCTGCATGTTGCTGTCCAGTTTTCCCAACACCATCTGTTAAAGAAGTTGTCTCTTTTCCATTGGATATTCTTTCCTGCTTTGTCGAAGATTAGCTGGCTGTATATTTTTGGGTCCAATTCTGAGTTCTCAATTCTATTCCATTGGTCTAAGTGTCTGTTTTTGTGCCAATACCATACTGTCTTGATGATGACAGCTTTGTAGTAGAGGCTAGAGTCTGGGATGGTGATACCTCCAGTTTTGGTTTTCTTCTTCAATATTACTTTGGCTATTCGGGGTCTTTTGTGGTTCCATGAGAATTTGAGGATAGTTTGTTCTAGTTTTCAAAACTATGCTGGTGCAATTTTGACTGGGATTGCATTGAATGTGTAGATTGCTTTTGGTAGTAATCCATTTTAACTATATTTATTCTACCAATCCATGAGCATGGAATGTTTTTCCATTTCTTTGTGTCTTCAATTTCCTTCATAAGTTTTCTATAGTTTTCATCATAGAGATATCTTATATCCTTGGTTATGATTATTCCTAGGTATTTTATGGTTTTTTTGTGCAATTGTGAATGGGATCAGTTTCTTGATTTCTCTTTCTGTTGCTTCATTGTTGGTGTATAAGAATGCAACCGATTTCTGTATGTTGTTTTTATACCCTGCAACTTGGCTGAATTCTTGGATCAGTTCTATTAGGCTTCTGGTGGAGTCTGTCTGGTTTTCGATGTAGAGTATCATGTCATCTGAGAAAATGAAAGTTTGACTTCCTTCCTTTTTGCCAATTCTGATACCTTTTATTTCCTTTTGTTGTCTGATGGCTGATGCTAGGACTTCCAGCACTATGTGAAACAACAGTGGTGAGAGTGGACATCCCTGTCGTGTTCCTGATCTCAGGGGGAATGCTCTCACTTTTTCCCCATTGAGGATGATGTTAGCTGGGGCTTCTCATAGATGGCTTTGATGATGTTTAAGTAAGTTCCTTCTATCCCGACTTTCTAGAGAGTCTTTATTAAGAAAGATGCTGTATTTTGTCAAATGCTTTTCTGCATCTATTGACAGGATCATATGGTTTTTATCTTTTCTTTTGTTGATGTGATGTATCACATTGATTGATCTGCGAATATTGAACCAACCCTGTAACCCAGGAATGAATCCCACTTGATCTTGGTGGATCATTCTTTTTATGTGCTGTTGGATTCGATTTGCAAGGATCTTGTTGAGGATTTTGGCATCCGTATACATCAATGATATTGGCCTGTAGTTCTCTCGTTTTGCTGGATCTCTGTCTGACTTGGGAATCAGAGAGATGCTGGATTCATAAAATGAGCCTGGAGGTTTTCCTTCGATTTCTATTTTTTGGAATAGCTTGAGAAGAATGGGTATTAATTCTGTTTTAAATGTCTGGTAGAATTCCCCAGGGAAGTCATCAGGTCCAGGGCTCTTATTTGTTGGGAGATTTTAGATAACTGATTCGATTTCTTTACTAGTTATGGGTCTGTTCAGATTTTCTATCTCTTCCTGTGTGAATTTTGTTAGTGAGTGTGTGTTTAGGAATTTGTTCATTTCTTCCAAGTTGTCCAATTTGTTGGCATATAATGTTTCATAGTATTCCCTGATAATTGCTTGTATTTCTGAGGGGTTGGTTGTAATAAATCCATTTTCATTCATGATTTTGTCTATTTGGGTGCTCTCTCTTTTCTTTTTTGCGAAGCCTGGTTAGAGTTTTGTCAATTTTGTATATTTTTTTCAAAAAACCAACTCTTGGTTTCATTGATCTGTTCAATTGTTTCTTTGGTCTCTATGTTGTTTATTTCTGTTCTGATTTTTACAATTTCTCTTCTTCTACTGGGTTTGGGGTGCTCTTGTTGCTCTGCCTCTAGTTCCTTTACGTGAGCTGTTAGATTTTGGACTTGCACTTTTTCTAATTTCTAGAAATAGGCCTCGAATGCAATGTACTTTCTTCTTAGGACTGCCTTTGCCGCATCCCATAGATTTTGGATTGTTGTGTTTTCATTTTCATTTGTTTCCATATATTTTTTAATTTCCTCTCTAATTGCCTGATTGGCCCATTCATTCTTTAGTAAGGTGTTCTTTAACCTCCATGTTTTTGGAGGTTTTCCAGACTTCTTCATGTGATTGATTTCAAGTTTCAAAGCATTATGATCTGAAAGTGTGCATGTTATGATCTCAATCTTTTGTATTTATTGAGGGCTGCTTTATGTCCCAGTATGGGATCTATCTTGGAGAATGCGCCATGCGTACTTGAGAAGAAAGTGAATTCTCTGGCCTCAGGATGTAGAGTTCTGAATATATCTGTCAGATCCATCTGGTCCAATGTGTCATTCAAGTCTATTGTCTCTTTAGTGATTTTCTGTCTGGTTGACCTATCCATTGCTGTAAGTGGAGTATTAAAGTCCCCGATTATTAGCACATTCTTATCTATAAGATTGTTTCTGTTTGTGATTGTTTTAAATATTTAGGTGCTCCCATATTCGTTGCGTAGACATTTATGATTGTTAGTTCTTCCTGATGGATAGACCCTGTAATTATTATGTAATTCCCTTCTTCATCCCTTGTTACACTCTTTACTTTAAAGTCCAGTTTGTCTGATAGAAGTATAGCTACTCCAGCTTTCTTTTGACTTCTCGTAACATGATAGATATTTCTCCACCCCCTTACTTTTAATATGAAAGTATCTTCCAGTCTAAAATGCGTTTCTTGTAGACAGCAAATAGATGGAATTTGTTTTTTTATCCATTCTGCTACCCTATGAATAGACTGGAAGCTTTTTACATAAGATCAAGAATAAGAAAAGAATGATGTCATCACTTCTAGTTAACATTGTATTTGAGGCTCTAACCAAGGACAAATCAGCAAGAAAATGAAATAAAAAAACATCTAAATTGGAAAGACAGAAATAAAATGATCTCTATCCACAGATGACATGATCTTAAATATACAGAATCCCAAGAAATCTGTTAACTACTAGAACTAATAATCAAATTCAACAAACTTGCAGGATGTAAAATAAATAGAAATTTTATGCATTAGCAATGAACAATCCAAAAAGAAATTAAGGAAACAATTCCATTTACAACATCAAAAAGAGTAAAATACTTAGAAATAAATTTAACAAAAATTTGAGATATATATAGAAAGAACAAGATATCATTAAAATAAATTAAACACTTAAATTAGTTGGATAACACCCCATTTTCATAAATAAAGAAATATAGTTGACCCACAAGTGTTTAAACTGTGCAGGTCCACTTATATGTGGATTTTGTTCCAGTAAATAAAACACAGTAAATGTATTTTCTCTTCCTTATGATGTTCTTAATAACATGTTCTTTTCTCTAGCTCACTTTATTGTGAGAATATAAAATATAATACATATAACATATAAAACATATGTTAATTGACTATGTTACAAGTAAGGCTTACAGTCAACTGTTGGTTATTTGATAGCTAAATTTTGGGAGAGTGAAAAATTATGTATAAATTTTCCACTGCATCAGGGGTCAGTACATCTATCCCCACATTGTTTAAAGGTCAACTGTATTGTTAACATGACAATACTCCCAAATTAGTCTATAGAATCAACACAACCCCTATCAAAATCACAACTGCCTATTTTTTGATAATATGACAGCTGATACAAAAATTGATGTGGAAATGCAAGGGGCCCAAAATAGTCACACTCCTGAAAAACTAAAATAAATTTAGAGACTCACGCTTTTTGATTTCAAAACTTACTATAATCAATATAGGATAAGATGGTGGTGGAGTAGGAGGACCCTAGGCTTGCCTTGTCCTATGAATACAACTAGATAACTATAAGATCATCCTTAGTATCCCAAAAATCAACCTGAAGTCTTGCAGAACAACTCTACAACTAAAAGTAGAGGCCACATTGAAGAAGTTATGAAGTACAGAGGTGTTGTTTGGATCCTGGCCACTGCAGTAGGGATGGAGCTACAGTCATGGAGAAGGGTGAAAGACAGACTATCATACAGGGGAGCACATGAGGGAAATGATTCCACACAACAATGAGAGGGGCCAAATTCTGAGATCTTGCAACCAGCAAGTATTAAACCCTGAAGTTCTAAAGGTCAATGGGCTTAGCTCGAGGATAGTCCAGAGGGCATTGGGGATGCTCAAGGAGAGAATGCAGAGCAAACAGCCCACAGACATACTGTGGAATCAGCAATCTGAAGAGTGCCTGGAGCACACTGTGGAGAGTGTGCTCATCTCAAGGCATGTCTCAAAGAAGCATAATTCACAAAGAGACCTCTCTAAGAGCAAAGGAACTGGCAGGGACTAATTTCCCTCCTCCAACTATCAGCATAAGCAGAGGACCACTTGTTGGAAACAGCACAGCACTGACACTCACTAGTTAACTTGCTTACACCAAACCCTTTCACCCTCTGCCCAGAGGGTGTAACTGCCCTTCCCACTTATGTTTGTCTCAGTCCCAGTGCAGTCCCCCTCCCGTGGAAGACCAGCCCAGACCTCTGCTCACACCACATCTCCTGACCCAGAAATTTTACAGGTCTCAGTTCCGGCAGCAGTGGTAACAGGTATCATCTCACAGGCAGACCAGAGCACACCTAGTTAAAATTATTCACATTAGGCCACAGGACAAAACACTGTCCACAATAGCCGAAGAGAGCCTCTACAGATGACTGGCATGAAGGAAAAACTGGCCAAGACACAATAGCAGACCACAAGCAGCACACATTGGAGTCTCTCTCAGAAGTGCTAGGCCCTGGGGAACAGGGGACACCAAACCACATGGCACTCCAGGACCTCTTCTTCATGAGGCCATTACTTTCAAGAACAAAAGGAGTAACTGACTTTCCTAACACATAGAAGGAGACCCAGAAACATAAAGAAAAAATTCATCCCAAAAGCCATGACAAGAGATCTAAGCAAAACAGATATAAGTCTCTGATAGAGACTTTAAAGTAATGATCATAAAGATACTGGACTTCAGAAAAGAGTGGAAGACATGAGTGAGATCCTTGAAACAGAGATAAGGAATAACATAGCAGAAATAAAGGGCTTAATAAATGAAATGAGAAACATGCTTGATGAAATGCACATCAGGTTAAAAGAAGCAGAGGAAATAATTAATGACCTAGCAGACAGAGTAATGGAAGTAATCAAGCTGAACAAAAGAGAGAAAAAATAATTATGCAAAATGAGAATTGACTTAGAGAACTCAGTGGCTCTATCAAACATTATAACATTCACATTATAGAAGCCCCAGAAGAATAGAGAGAAAAGAGGGCAAAAATTTTATTATAAGAGATAATAGCTGAAAACATCCCTAATTTGGGGAAAGGAACAAATTTCCAGATCCAAAGGCACAGAAAACCACCAACAAAATTTTTAAAAAGCAGTCACGCCAAGACACATTATAATTAAAATGGGAAAATATAGTGATAAAGAAAACATTTTAAAAGCAGCGAGACAAAAAAGTTACATAAAAAGAGAATCCCATAAAGCTACAAGTAGATTTCCAGCAGAAACTTTCCAAGGCAAAAGAGAGTGGCATGATATATTTTGTTTGTTTTAAAATATTTTAGGTTTTGTTTTAGAAAGAAAAGAGCAAAGGAAGAAAGACAGAGAATCTCAAATATACTCCACACTCAGTGCAGAGCCCAATGCAGGGTTCAATCCCATGATCATGGGATCATGACCTGAGCCAAAATCAAGAGTCGGATGCTCAACGAACTGAACTACCCAGGTACTCCTGGCATGATGTATTTGAAGTCCTGAATGGAAAAAAATTTGCAGCCAAGAATACTCTATTCAGCCAGGTTATCATTCAGAATTGTAGGAGATATAAAGAGTTTCTAAGACAAACAAAAACTAAAGAAGTTTAGAACCACTAAACCAGCTCTACGAGAAATATTAAAGAGGACTTATTGAATGGAAAGGAGAGATCAAAAGTGGCAGTATGGAGGTAGGAAACAAAAGCAAGGAAAATGAAAATGAATGTTTCTCTAAAAAATCAGTCAAGAGAAGTGTTTGTGGGAAGAGCTAAGATGGAAGTACAGTAGGAGGACCCTAGGTTTGCCTTGTCCCTCAAACACAGCTAGAAAACTATCAAATCATTCTGAATACTCAAGAAATCAGCCTGAGGTTTGATAGAATAAACTGTACAACTAGAGGGAGAGAAGAGGCCCCTTGGAGATAGGTAGGAAGTGTGGAGACATGGTTGGGGGAGAAATGGATTGCGGGTGCTACAGAGGGTAGAGAGTCCTCTTTGCAGAGAAAGTGAGAGAGAGTGGTAGTGCACAGGGATAAGCACAGGAAAACACTTCCCCAAAGCTATTGGCTGGGAAAAGAAGCGGGGCTGATTTTCATGAGTTTTTGCAACCAGTGGGTCTCAAACACTGGAGTTTCAGAGGTCCCAAAATTGGCTATGATACAGAAATGAGGACATTGCCTTATGACTAGAGTGGAAGCAGGCAAACAACCCCAGGGAAAGCTGTGAGATATGATTCCCTAAGGGGCACAGGGAGAGACTGGTTGAACTCACATTAAAATCAACAAAAGCAGGCCAACACAAAGAACATATTATAGTTAAATTTGCAAAATATAGAGATAAAGAAAAAAATCCTAAAATCATCAGGACAAAGGAAATCCCTAACTTATAAAGGAAGACCAATAAGGTTAGTAGCAGATCTCTCCACAGAAACATGGCAATCCAGAAGGGAGTGGCATGATATATTCAACATGCTGAATAGGAAATGTCTTCACTAAAGAATACTTCATCCAGAAAGGCTATCATTCACAGTAGAATGAGAGATAGTTTCCCAGACAGAAAACTAAAGGAGTCTATGACCACTAAACCAGCCTTGCAAGAAATATTAAAGGGGACTCTTAGAGTGGGTAAGAAAGACCAAAATTGACAGACTAAAAAGGAACAGAGAAAATCTTTAGAAACAATAACAAAATAAGTAATAAAATGGAAATTAATACATATCTATCAATAAGCACTCAGAATGTAAATGGACTACATGCTCCAATCAAAATACATAGGGTATCAGGATGGATAAAAAAACAAGATCTATCTATATGCTGCCTACAAGAGACTCATTTTACACCTAAAGACACCCTTCAGATTGAAAGTGGCGGTATGGAGAAATATTTATCATGCAAATAGATGTCACAAGAAATCCAGAGTAGCCATGTTTACATCAGAAAAGCTAGACTTCAGGGACACCTGGGTGGCTCAGTTGGTTAAGCATCCAACTTTGGTCAGATCATGAACTCACGATTCATGGCTTCGAGCCCGTGTTGGGCTCTGTGCTAACAACTCAGAGCTTGGAACCTGCTTTGGATTCTGTGTGTGTGTGTCTCTCTTTGCCCCTCCCTTGCTCGCACTCTGTCTCTCTCTTTCTCTCAAAAATAAACAAATATTAAAAAAAAAGAAAAAATAGATTTTAAACCAAAGACTGTAATAGGAGATGAAGAAGGGCACTATATCATAATAAAGGGAACATCCAACAAGAAGATCTAACAATTGTAAATATTTATGCCCCCAACTAGAAAACCATAAATATATAAATCAATTAATAACAAACATAAAGGAACTCGTGGATAATAGTACAATAATAGCAGGAGACTTTAACACCCCGTTCACCTCAATGGGCAGATCATCTAATGAGAAAGTTAACAAGGAAACAGTGGCTTTGAATGATACACTGGAGCAGACATACGTAACAGATATATTCAGAACATCCCATTCTAAAACAGCAAAATATACATTCTCTTTGAGTGCATACGGAACATTCTCCAGAATAGATCACATACTAGGTCACAAATCAGGCCTCAACAAGTACAAAAAGATTGATATCATACAATGAATCTTTTCTGATTGTTATGTCAGGAAACTTGAAATCAACCATATGAAAACATTGGGAAAGACCACAAAACATGGTTGTTAAACAACATGTTACTAAACAATAAATGGGTCAACCAAGAAATTAAAAAAAAAAAATACATGGAGACAAAAGAAAATGGAAACACGACAGTCCAAAACCTTGGGATGTAGCAAAAGCAGTACTAAGAGGGAAGTATATAGCATTATAGGCCTACCTCAAGAAACAAAAATAATCTCAAATAGGCAACACAACCTTACATCTAATGAAGCTAGGAAAAAAACAACAAAAGAAGTGTAAAGTCAGCAGAAGAAAGTAAAAAATAAAATTAGAGCAGAAATACAAACAAAACAAGTAGGACAGATCAATGGAACCAGAAGCTGGTTTTTTGGAAAAAAAACTAATAAGGGTGCCTGATTGGCTTAGTCTGTTATAAGGGTCTCACTCTTGATTTTGGCTCAAGCCATGATCTCACCGTTTATGAGTTCAAGCCCCACATTGGGCTCTGCACTGTCTGTTTGGAGTCTGTTTGAATTTCTCTCTCTCTCCCTCTCTCAAAATAAATAAAAATTAAAAAGTAAATAAAATTGATCACCCCCTAGACAGACTTATCAAAAAGAAAAGTGAAAGAACCTAAATCAGTAAACTCGTGAATGAGAGAGGGAAACCACAGTGAATGTCACAGAAATACAAACCATTGTAAAAGAATATTATGAAAAAATATATGCCCACAAATTGGGCAATCTTGAAGAAATGGATAAATTCTTAGAAACATGTAAACTACCCAAAGTGGAACAGGAACAAATAGGAAATTTGAACAGACCAGTACCCAGAAAAAAAAATGTATCAGTAATAAAAAAAACATCTCCCAGGAAACAAAAGTCTAGGACCAGATGGCTTCACAGGTAAATTCTACCAAATATTTAAAGAAGAGTTAATACCTATTCCTTTCAAACTATTCAAAAGAATAGAAATGGAAGGAAAACTTCAAAACTCCTTCTATGAAGCCATCATTACCCTGATTACAAAACCAGAGAAAGACTCCACTAAAAAAGAAAACTACTCACCAATATCCCTGATGAACGTGGATGCAACAAAATACTAGTAAATTGAATTCAACAGTACATTAAAAGATTCATTCACTACAATCTCGTGGGTTTTAATCCTGGGTTGCAAGGGTGGTTCTATATTTGCAAATCAATCAACATGATATATCATATTAATAAAAGAAAAGAACCATATGATCCTCTCAATAGATGCAGAAAATACATTTGCCAAAGTACAACATTCCATTCTTGAACAAATCCCTCTACAAAGTAGGGATAGAGGAAACATACCTCAACATAATAAAGGCCATATTGAAAAACCCACAGATAATATCATACTAAGTGGCGAAAAACTTAGAGCTTTTCACTAGAGTCAAGAACAAGATAAGGGGAACACTTACTAATGTTATTTAGCATAGTACTGGAAGGCTTACCCACAGAAATCAGACACCAAAAAGAAATAGAAGGCATCCAAATCAGCAAGGAAGAATTCAAACTTTCACTATTGGCAGGTATATGACATTCCATGTAGAAAACCTGAAATATTTCACCCCAAAATTGCTGAAACTGATAAACAAATTCGGTAAAGTTGCATAAAATCCATCTAAAGAAATGTGTTGCATTTCTATACCTCAATAATGAAGCAACAGAAAGAGAAATCAAGGAATTGATTGTATTCACAATTGCACCAAAAACAATAAGATACTTAGGAAAAAACTAAACAAAGAGGTAAAAGATTTGTACTCTGAAAATGATAGGACACCTATGAAGTAAATTGAAGATGACACAAAAAATGGAAAAACATTCCAGGCAGATGGGTTAAAAAGAACAGATATTGTTAAAATGTCTATACTACCCATATTCATATGCGATAGGGAGGCAAGATGGCGGAGAAATAGGGAGCTCCATACATTTCATTTGCCCCCATCTCTCAAACGGAAAAGGCCTGAAGCCATAGGAACCCTTGCAGAATCCAGGAATTTCGGAGGAAAAGGAGACAGAGTCTTCTGAGAAAACCTTATTGCCTGCGTGCGAATTGGGGAAGATAAAATCGGGCCGGGACCAGAGACATGGGAGGGGGGGGGATCCCCCTCTGCGGGAAGCCGCAGTGAGTCCAGGGGAAAAAAGTGGCCAAAACTGCTCAAGACACTGTCCCTGTCCCTGGAGAACACAAAAACCTCCGCTCGGGACACAGAGGGATCCAGTTTCCTGCTCCGCAGCTGACCCTAGGCGGGACGCACTCATCCCAGGCGACCCTGGGGGAAACTGCTCGCTGCTCTGGCTCGACTTGGAGGGGACTCGCGGTAGCCGCGCCTTTGTGCTTCTGGCTCGGCTAATTCCCCAGGGGAGAGGCGAGAGGCTTGAAACTGCCCTGAGGGACTAGCACGGGAGTTTATATTTCGGGCGACAGGACACAGAGGGACCCAGTTTCCTACTGTCCAGCTGACCCTATGTAGGATGCACTGGTCCCAGGCGACACGTGTGAAACTGCTCCTCGCTTGCCAGCCCGACCTGGAGGGGACACAGCGGCTCCTGAAGGTGCACCCTTGTGCTTCTGGCTTGGCTCCGTCACCAGGGAAGAGGCGAGAGGCTTGAAACTGCTCTAAGGGGCTCGCCTGCGAGTTTATATTTTGGGCAATTTCAATGGGGCACGCGGACTGAGATCTGGAAATGAGGCCTGGCTTGGGATGTAGAGCACAGCCCACCTTGGTTACGCCCCCGGCACAGGGAGATCACACCCAAAAGAGTGAGTTGCAACGCTTGGTTCAAGAAGGGACTGGGGCGCCGCCACTTTTCTCCCCACAACCGCTAAGGCAGGACCCCAGCAGGACACACTGGACCAAAACACGCCCATTCCCCCTTGAGAGCTGCCCCCCCCCCTTTTTTTTACCGGAGCTGAGACAAGACCAACAAGGATGCATTGCCCTGATTAATTCTGGTCACTGGCTTGCTTAAACAGTTACATTTAATCAGTGGTCTAGATGTAAATTCTACAACTCCACCGCTACCTTTTTATCTTTTTCTCTCTGGAGTAATCGGACTATATACAGTTTCTCTGAGTAGCATCATCCTCATTTATTTTGCCTCCTCTCCAACCATATTCCACTCTTTCTCTCTTTGAAAAAAGCCTCTTACACCTTCTGCCTGCTCATTTCATTTACAATTTCGCTTCATCCCCGCCCTGTCATTTCTCTCTTTCTCTATGCTCTTCAACCAGCACTGCATATACCCGGCTATTTATTTGTAGCTGGGAATTCTGGTTCTATGCTTTAGACTGTCCTTTGTCTATTGGGTTTCTTCTTTTTCCTTTTCTTTTCTTCTTTTTTTGCTTTTTATGTATTTTTATTTCTTATGATTCGCCTTTCCTCCTTCATCTTTTCTTTTTTTTCTTTTTCCCTTTTGGTTTGCGTGTTTGCCGGATTTGTCTGTGCGTTTGTGTGCCTTTGTTCCCTGTGTGTTTATCTGTCTGTTTTCTTTTCCAGAGCTACCTCAAGAAACAAGCCAAAGTACACATGGTGGAGAGTCCCAAATACCACTATGAGTAGGAAAATAAAATAACCAAGGTCTCAACAAGAGAGACCAAGAGATACCATTCAAAGAACACTTTCTGAACGGACAGACCCTGGAGAGTCAAAGAGCCTTCTTTGGTACAGCAGGACTCACAGGTGCAGAGCGCATAACAAGCTTTAAAACTAACAAGAGTTAGAAAGCTAACCAAAATGATGAAACAAAAGAGCTCTACTCCAAAGAAATTCCAGGAAGAATAGAAAGCTAAAGAACTGCTCAAAACAGATATAAGCAAAATAACTGAACAAAAATTTAGAACAATATTCAAAAATTAATCGCTGGGCTTGAAAAAGGCATGGAAGACATCAGAGGAACTACTGCTGCAAAGACTATGGAGCTTAAAAATAGTTGTGATGAATTAAAAAGTGCTATAAATGAGATGCAAAATAAAATGGATGCGTCCAATGCACAGATTGAAGAGGTAGAAAGGAGAATAAGTTATTTAGAAGACACAGTTATAGAAAAAGAGGAAGCTGAGAAAAAGACAGATAAACTGACACAGGAACCCGAAAGGAGAGTTCAAGAGCTCAGCAATAGAATCAAACGGAATAATATCAGTATCATAGGAATTCCAAAAGAGGAAGAGAGAAGGAAAGGTGCTGAAGGAGTCCTGGAACAAATTATAGCAAAGAACTCCCCCAACTGGGGAAGGAAAGAGACGTTGAAATCCAAAAGGCACTGAGACTCCCCTCAGACATAACTTGAATCGATCTTCTACACGACATATCATAGTAAAAATGGCAAAATACAAGGACAAAGAGAGAATTTTGAAAGCAGCTAGGGAGAAAAGGGCCCTCACATAAAAAGGGAAACCTATCAGAGTGGTGACAGACCTATCTACTGAAACTTGGCAGGCCAGAAAGGAATGGCAGGAGATCTTCAATGTAAAGAACAGAAAAAATATGCAGTCAAGAATCCTCTATCCAGCAAGCCTGTCATTCAGAATAGAAGGAGAGATAAAAGTCTTTCCAAATAAACAAAATGGAAAGAATTCGTCACCACTAAACCATCCTTACAAGAAATCCTGAGAAGGACTCTCTGAGGGAAAAGTTGCAAGGAACACGAGATACTAGAGACACCACAACTGACGAATGGATCAAGAAGATGTGGTTTATCTATACAATGGAATACTACATGGCAATGAGAAAGAATGAAATCTGGCCATGTATAGCGACATGGATGGACCTTGAGGGTGTTATGCTGAGCGAAATAAGTCAGGCAGAGAAGGACAGATACCATATGTTTGCACATATAGGAGGATTGGGAGTAACTTAATGGAGGATCATGGGGGAGAAGAAGGGGAAAAATAGTTGGGGAGAGGGAGGGCAGCAAACCATGAGATATTCTTGGTTTCATGCTGAGAACATGAGGACTGATGGGGGTGGGGGGAGGGGAAGTTGGGTGACGGGCATGGAGGAGGGCACTTGTGGGGATGAGCACTGGGTATTATATGGAAATGAACTTGACAATAAACCATTAAAAATAATAAACATATTCATATCCAAAAAGTCTATACTACCCAAAAAAAGTCCTCCCATTTTAATGCAATCCTTATAAAAATACCTCCAGCATTTTTCACAGATTTAGAGCAAACAATTCTAAAATTTGTATGGAATCATAAAAGACACTGAATAGTCAAAGCAATTTTGAAAAAGAAAACCAAAGCTGGAGGCATCATAATTCCAGACTTCAAGTTATATTACAAAGCTGAGGTAAACAAATCAGTATTGTTCTGGCACAAAAACAGACACCTAGATTAACTGAACAGAATAGAAAACCCAGAAATAGTCTGACAATTATATGCTCAACTAATCTTCAACAAAGTAGGAAAGAATATCCAATGACAGAAAGAGAGCCTCTTCAAATAATGGTGTTGGGAAAACAGGACAGCTATATGCAAAATAATGATACTGGACCACTGTCTTATACCATATACAAAAATAAACTCAAAATCAATTAAAGACCTAAATGTGAGCCTTTAAACCATAAAAATCCACAAAGAGAACACAGGCAGTAACTTCTTTGACATTGGCTCTTGTAACTTCCTTTGAGATTGGCTGTAGTAACTTCTTTGAGATAAGTCTCCTGAGGAAAGGAAAACAAAAGCAAACATAAACTATTGGGACTACATCCAAGTAAAAAGTTTTGCACAATGAAGGAAACAATCAATAAAACTAAAAGGTAATCTACAGAATAGGAGAAATTTGAAAACGCCATATCCAATAAAGGGTTACTATCCAAAATATATACAAAAATTAAAACTCAACACCCAAACCCCAAATATTCCAATTAAAAATGGGAAGAAAATATTAACCAACAATTCTGCAAAGAAGATATCCAGATGGCCAACTAATACATGAAAGGATGCTCATCATTTATCATCCAGGAAATCATAACCAAAAGTACAATGAGATTATCAGCTCACACCTCTCAGAATGGCTAAAATTAACAACACAAAAAACAACAGGTTTTGGCTAGGCTATGGAGAAAGGAGAATCCTCTTCCACTGTTGCAAGGAATGTAAACTGATGCAGCCACTGTGGAAGACACTATGGAGGCTCCTCAATAACTGAAAATAGAACTACCCTATGATCCAGCAATTGCATTAGGTATTTACGTAAAGGAGAGTAAAATACAGATTTGAAGGGTGTACATGCATCCCAAAGTTTATAGCAGCATTATCAACAACAGCCAAACTATGGATAGCAGCCAAATGTTCATGAGCTGATGAATGGATAAAGAAGATGGGGTATATATACACAATGGAATATTACACAGCCATCAAAAAGAATGAAATCTTGCAATTTGCACTGACATGGATGGAGCTAGAATGATTTATGCTAGGTGAAATTACTCAGTCAGAGAAGGACAGATACCATATGATTTCACTCATATGTGGAATATAGGAAACAAAACAAATGAACATATGGGGGGGTGTAGAAGAGAGGGAAACAAACTACAAGAGAATCTTAATGATAGAGGACAAACAGGGTTGATGGAGAGAGGTGGGTGGAAATGGACTAGATGGGTGATGGGTATTAAGGAGGGCCCTTGTTGTGATGAGCACTGGGTGTTGTATGTTAGTGATGAATCATTGAATTATCCTGAAGCCAATATTGCACTGTACATTAACTAAATAACATTTAGGTTAAAACAGAAAAAGAAATAAAATCAAAACCACAAAAAACAACAGGTGCTGGTGAGCATATGGAGGAAAAGGAACCCTCGTGCACTGTTGGTGGGAATGCAAACTGGTGCATTCCTCAAAAAGTTAAAAATAGAACTGGGGCACTTGGGTGGCTCTGTCTGTTAAGCATCCAACTTAGGTTCAGGTCATGATCTCACGGTTAATGAGTTTGAGCCCTGCGTCAGTCTCTCTGCTGACAGCTCAGAGCCTGGAGCCTGCTTCGGATTCTGTATCTCCCACTCTCTGCCCCTCCACCACTCATGTTCTGTCTCTCAAAAATAAATAAATGTTAAAATTTTTTTTTAAAAGTTAAAAATAGACCCACTTTATGATCCAGCAATTGCACTACTCAGTATTCACACACAGAATACAAAAACACTAATTCAAAGGGATACATGCACCTCTATGTTTATAGCAGCATTAACTACAGTAAACTGTGGAAGCAGCCTAAGTGTCCATTGATAGATTAATGGATAAAAAAGTAAAAAAGTGGTGTATATATATAGAACACTATCATTAAAGAAGAAGGAAATCTTGTCATTTACAACGACAGGGATGGATGTAGAGAGTACAATGCTAAGTAAAATAAGTCAGTCATAGAAAGACAAATACCATACTATCTCACTCATATTTGGGATTTAAGAAAATGAACAAGGAAAGGAGAAAAAGATAAGAGAAAAAAAAAGACAAATCAAGAAACAGATTATATTTTTGGTAAGAAACAGAGTCTTAATTATAGAGAACAAGTTGATGTTTACCAGAGGGAAGGTGGTTGGGGGATATGTTAAATATGGGTTTTAAGGAATACATTTATCGTGTTGAGCATAGGGTGATGTATAGAAGTGTTTAATCACTATACTGCATACCTGTAACTAATATAACACTGAATGTTAACTAACTAGAATTAAAATAAAATTTTTAAAAAATATTGCACTTTACATTAACTAAGTGGATTTTAAGTAAGAACTTTAAAAAAAATAGGTGGAGGGGGCAAGATGGCAGAGAAGTGGGGAGCTCCGAACACTACACTCACCCCCATATCTCACACGGAAAAGATCTGAACCCATAGGAAACCTTACAGAACCCAAGAGATTGGGAGAAAAAGGACGCAGAATCCACTGAGAAAGCCTTCTAAAGTGAGTGCGAACTGGGGAAGATAAAATCGGGTCGGGATCAGAGACTCCAGGGACGGGGGTGATCCCCCTCTGTGGGGAGTGAGAGAGGAAAAAGAGAAAGTCTGAAACCGCTCAAGACACAGTCCCTGTCGTTGTGAAACAGAAAAACCTCTGCTCGGGGCACAGAAGGACCGTGCGCGCCAAATCCCTGAGCGCCAGGTCCCCTCGTGCCAATTCGTCCCGGAGGGGCAGAGCGCTGACCACTTCTTGGCGCTCCTGGCTGGCTAGACGCTTAGATGAGCTGTGCGCCTCCGTGCCATTGTGCTCTCCGCTGGCCGGACTCCTGGAGGAGCCCTGTGTGCGCATACTGGGCTTCTGCGCTCCTGGCTGCCTGGAACTCTAGAGGGAAGGCGAAGAGCTTAAAAACCGGGAGATTTGCCCGCGAATTCGTGTTTCGGTTGACGAGAAACAGAGGAAACTGGTTTCTCTGTCTCCAGCCGTCCCAGCGAGCCCCGCAGGCAGACCCCGCCCATGCTTGCCAACCGGACTGAGGAGAAGGTAGCAGAGATTCTGGCTCCACCCCAAGGACTAAGCAAGAGGCTTGGAATTGCCCCGAGAGGATCGCCTGCGAGGTTGTGTCTATGGCAACTACAGTGTGGCGTGCGGACCCGGATTTGGAAACTAAGCCTGGCCTGGGTTAAAGAGTGCAACCCACTTTGACTTCGCACCCGGCCCGGAGAGTTTACACACCCAAAAAAAGGGAGGTGCTGCACTTGGTTCAAGACGGGACTGGAGTGCTGACACTGTTCTCCCCACAACCGGCAAGGCAGAACTCCCTCCTGATGCATTGGATTACACCACCCCCATCCCTGCTTGAGAGCTGCTCTCCCCCGCTTCTTTTTTAAATTTTTTTTTTTAATTTTTTAAAACTTTTTTTTTTAAATTAAAAAAAAATTTTTTTTCCCCGGAACACTGACCTGATTAACTCTGGTCACCGGCTTGCTTAAACAGTCACATCTAGTCCATTCTGGAGAGTAAATTCTACACCTATCAACCTTTCATCTCGGACTCTCAGGAGTAATTAGACTATATAGTTTTTCTGGATAACACCAGCGTCCTTCTCTCACCTATCCAACCATATTCCACCCTTTAGCTCTTCGTAAAAAGCTTCTTATCCCTTCTGCCTGTTCATTCTATTTCCAATTTTGCCTCATCCCCGCCCTGTCTTCTCTCTCTTTCTCTATGCTCTTCAACCAGCACTGCATACTCCCGGCTTTTTAATTGTAGCTGGGAAATCCGGTTATATGCTTTAAACCATTCTTTGTCCATCGGTTTTCTTCTTTTTTCCTTTTCATTTCTTCTTTTTGAACTTTTTATGTATTTTTTAATTTTCTATTATTCGCCTTCCCTCCTCTGTCTTTTCTCTTAACTTTTGCGTTTTCCCTCTCGGTTTGCAGGTTAGTTGGATTTATCTGTGCGTTTGTGTGCCTCTGCTCCCCGTGTGTTTGTCTGTCTGTTTTTTTCTCCAGGGCTACCTCAAGAAACAAGCCAAAGTACACATGGTGGAGAGTCTCAAATATCACTACGAGTAGGAAAATAAAATAACCAAGGTCTCAACAAGAAAGACCAAGAGATACCATTTAAAAAAAAAAAAAAAAACCACTCTCTGAAAGGATAGGCCCTGGACAATCAAAGAGCCTTCTTGGATACAGCAGTGCTCACATGTGCAGAGAGCATAACAAGTCTTTAAAACCAACAAAAACCAGAAAGCTAAATAAAATGACGAAACGAAAGAGCTCTCCTCCAAAGAAATTCCAAGAAGACCTGACAGCTAATGAACTGCTCAAAACAGATATAAGCAGCATAACTGAACAAGATTTTAGAATAATAATCATAAAATTAATAGCTGGGCTTAAAAAATCATAGGGGACATCAAAGAAACTATGACTACAGACAAGATGGAGAATAAGAATAGGCATGATAAATTTAAAAATGCGATAGCTTTCCCGTCTGTGCTCGCGAAGAAGCAGGGCTACTTCAAGGAACAAACCTAAAGTACACATGGTGGAGAGTTCAAAACATCACTACGAGTAGAGAAATAAAATAAAACCAAAGTCACAAGAGAGACCAAGGGACACCCTTCAAAGAACACTTCTTGAACGGCCAGGCCCTGGACAGTGTGTGAGCCTCCTTTAATATTAATATAGCATCACTCACAGGGGCAGAACACATCACAAGCTTTTAAAACTAATGAGAAAGAAAGCTGGCCAAAATGACGAAACGGAAGAACTCTCCTCTAAAGAAATTCGAGGGAGAAATAACAGCTAGAGAACTGCTCAAAACCGATCTAAGCAACACAACTGAACAAGAATTTAGAATAATACTCATAAAATTACTCATTGGGCTTCAAAAGGGCTTGGATGACATCCGAGCCATTATTGTTGCAAATACTGATGAACGAAAAAATGCAACACAAAATAAAATGGAGGCGTTGGCTACTGCACGGATTGAAAAGGCAGAAAAAATACGTGAATTAGAAGATACAATTATAGAGAAAGAGGAAGCCGAGGAAAAGAGAGAGAAATTGGTCCAGGAACATGAAAGGAGAGTTCGAAAGCTGAGTGGTACAATCAAATGGAAGAATATCCATATCATAGGAATTCCAGAAGAAGAGAGAGAGAAAGGAGCAGAAGGTGTACTTGAACAAATAATACCTGAGAACTTCCCCAACCTGGGAAAGGAAACAGATATTGAAATCCAAGAGGCACAGAGAACTCCCCACAGACGTAAACTGAATCGATCTGCACGACATAAAGTGAAACTGGCAAAATACAAGGACAAAGAGAGAATTCTGAAAGCAGTTAAGGATAAAAGGGCCCCAACATACAAAGGGAGACATATCAGGGTAGTAGCAGATCTATCTACTGACACTTGGAAGGCCAGAAAGGAATGGCAAGAAATCTTCAGTGTGATGAACAGGAAAAATATACATCCAAGAAGCCTTTATCCAGCAAGCCTATCATTCAGAATTGAAGGCGAGATCAAGGTTTCCCCCAACAAAAAATGGAGGAATTCATCATCACTAAACCAGCCCTACAAGAGATCCTATGAGGGAAATGTTGCAAGGAACACAAAGTCCCAGAGACACCACTACAAGCATGAATCTAACAGAGAACACAATAACTCTAAACCTGTATTTTTCAATAATAATACTGAATGTAAATGGACTAAATGCTCCAATCAAAAGACAGAGTAGCAGAATGTATTAAAAAAATGAGATCCATCTATTTGCTGTCTACAAGAGACCCATTTTAGACCTGAGGAAACATTCAGATTGAAAGTGAGGAGATGGGAAAACATCTATCATGCTACTGGACATCAAAAAGAAAGCAGGAGTAGCCATATTAATATCGGACAAACTGGACTTTAAAATAAAAAATAAAGGCAGTAACAAGAGATGAAGAAGGGCATTATATAAAAATTTCAGGGTCTATCCATCAGGAAGAGCTAACAAGTATAAATGTCTATGCACTGAATTCAGAAACACCCAAATACATAAGACAATCACACACATCGATAAGAATGTGCTAATAGCCAAATATGGAAAGAGCCTAAGTGTCCATCAACTGATAAATGGATCAAGAAAATGCAGTTTATATATACAATGGAATACTACATGGCAATGAAAAAGAATGAAATCTGCCATTTGTAGCAACGTGGATGGAACTCAAGGGTATTATCCTAAGTGAAATAAGTCAGGCAGAGAAAGATACCATATGTTTTCACTCATGTGGAACTGGAGAAACTTAACAGAGGACCATAGGGGAGGGGAAGGGGGAAAAACAGTTGGGGAGAGGGAAGGAGGCAAACCATGAGAGACTCTTGAATACTGAGAACAAACTGAGGCCTGATGGGGGGGAGGGGACAGGGGTTGTTGGCATGGGGAAGGGCACTTGTTGGGATGAGCACTGGGTGTTATATGGAAACCAACTTGACAATAAACTATATTAAAAAATTTAAAAATGCGTTAAATGTGATACATAATATATTAGACGCCTCCAATGCATGGATAAAAGAGGCAGGAAGGAGAATAAGTGACTTAGAATACACCACTATAGAAAAAGAGGAAAGTGAGAAAAAAAGAGACAAACTTATCCAGGAACATGAAAGAAGAGTTCGAGAGCTCAGTGATACGGTCAAACACTACAATATCCGTATCAAAGGAATCCCAGAAGAGGAAGAGAGAGGGAAAGGTGCTGAAGGAGTCCTGGAACAAATTATAGCAGAGAACTTCCCCAACCTGGGGAAGGAAGTAAACGTTGAAATACAAGAGGCTCAGAAGACTCCCCTCAGACATAATTTGAATCGATCTTTGGGAGAGTATATCATAGGAAAAATGGCAAAATACAAGGACAAAGAGATAATTTTGAAAGCAACTAGAGAGAAAAGGGCATTAACATACAAAGGGAAACCCATCAGAGTGGTGACAGACCTATCTATTGAAACTTGGCAGGCCAGAAAGGAATGGCAGGAGATCTTTAATGTAAAGAACAGAAAAAATATGCAGCCAAGAGTCCTCTATCCAGCAAGCCTGTCATTCAGAATAGAAGGAGAGATAAAAGTCTTTCCAAATAAACAAAATGGAAAGAATTCGTCACCACTAAGCCAGCGCTACAAGAAATCCTGAGGGGGATGCTCTGAAGGAAAGGTTGCAAGGAACAAAGACACCAGAGACACCACACAAACATAAACCCTACAAAGGACACAAAGACTCTAAACCCACATATTTCAATAATAACACTGAATGTAAATGGGCTGAATTCTCCAATCAAAAGACATAGGGTAGCAGAATGGATTAAAAAACACAATTCATCTATATGCTGTCTACAAGAAACTCATTTTAGACTGGAAGATACCTTCAGATTAAAAGTAAGGGGATGGAGAAATATATATCATGCTATTAGAAATCAAAAGAAAGCCCGAGTAGCTATACTTATATCAGACAAAATGGACTTTAAATTAAAGATAATAAAAAGAGATGAAGAAGGGCATTATATAATAATTACAGGGTCTATCCATCAGGAAGAACTAACAATCATAAATGTCTACACACCGAATATGGGAGCACCTAAATATTTAAAATAATTAATCACAAACAGAAACAATTTTATAGATAAGAGTGTGCTAATAGCAGGGGACTATAATACTCCACTGACAGCAATGGATAGGTCAACCAGACAGAAAATCACTAAAGAAATAATGGACTTGAAAGACACATTGGACCAGATGGATCTGACAGGTATATTTAGAACTCTACATCCTGAGACCAGAGAATTCACTTTCTTCTCAAGTGTGCATGGCACATTCTCCAAGATAGATCCCATACTGGGACATAAAGCAGTCCTCAATAAATACAAAAGATTGAGATCATACCATGCACACCCTCAGATCATAATGCTTTGAAATTTGAAATCAATCACAGGAAGAAGTCTGGAAAAACTCCAAAAACATGGAGGTTAAAGAACAACCTACAAAAGTATGAATGGGCCAATCAGGCAATTAGAGAAGAAATTAAAAAAATATATGGAAACAAATGAAAATGAAAACACAACAATCCAAATTCTATGGGATGCACCATAGGCAGTCCTAAGAGGAAAGTACATTGCACTCGAGGCCTATTTCTAGAAATTAGAAAAAGCACAAGTCCAAAATCTAACAGCTCACGTAAAGGAACTAGAGGCAGAGCAACAAGAACGCCCCAAACAGAGCAGAATAAGAGAACAGTAAAAATCAGAGCAGAAAAAAACAACATAGAGTCCAAAGAAACAATTGAACAGATCAATGAAACCAAGAGTTGGTTTTTTGAAAAAATAAACAAAATTGACAAACCTCTAGCCAGGCTTCTCAAAAAGAAAAGTGAGAGCACCCAAATAGACAATATCATGAATGAAAATGGATTTATTACAACCAACCCCTCAGAAATACAAGCAATTTGGGGCGCCTGGGTGGCTTAGTCGGTTAAGCGTCCGACTTTCGCTTAGGTCATGATCTCGCGGTTCGTGGGTTCGAGCCCCGCGTCGGGCTCTGTGCTGACTGCCAGCTCAGAGCCTGGAGCCTGTTTCAGTCTGTGACTCCCTCTCTCT
>NW_024081642.1:552679-577346 GCF_003009895.1 Hyaena hyaena | reverse complement strand
CCATCAACAGACAAATGGATCAAGAAGATGTGGTTTATCTATACCATGGAATACTACATGGCAATGAGAAAGAATGAAATCTGGCCATGTGTAGCAACATGGATGGACCTTGAGGGTGTTATGCTGAGCGAAATAAGTCAGGCAGAGAAGGACAAATATCATGTGTTTGCACGTACAGGAGGATTAGGAGGAACTTAACGGAGGACCATAGGGGAGAAGAAGGGTGGAAATGGTGGGGGAAAGTGAGAGAGGCAAACCATGAGAGACTCTTGAATGCTGAGAACAAACTAAGGACTGATGGGGGTGGGGGGAGGGGGGAGATGGGCACGGAGGGGAGCACTTGTGGGGATGAGCACTGGGTGTCATATGGAAACCAACTTGACAATAAACTACTTGTAAAAATTTTTTTAAAAAATCATTAAAAAATGATTAAAACAATAAAAATAAAAAATAAAATGTAGAGTTTGATACTCAGACACACACAAAAGAAGTGCATGTGTAGTGATAAGCTCTGGGTGATGTATGGAAGTATTGAATCATATTTTACACCCAAAACTAATAGAATATGTTAACTATACTAGAATGAAAATTTAATAAAAATATATAGATTAGAAATGTTTGTATTTCATAAAATTAATTAGGTAGAGATTTTTGAGTAGTGTATGAAGTAAAAGTTGTGAATTTAGGCTTATTTATCCAATTTATGTTGAAGCTGAAACATTACATCTTCTTAGTCTGTGTCAAATTGTTTTGTGGCGGATCTCCATTAGAGTTCTTTTCAGTATGACATCGGTTTCCCAGAAATCTAAGGACCTTTGGGCTGTGGTTCACCCAATTTATACTCAGGAAATTCTTCCTAAAGAACTTAAATATCACTTTATTCACTTGTCTTTCATCACTATTAAGTCATCTTCATATAAAGATCACTGTCATAAAAATGGATACTTAGAACTCATATTTTACAGATGAGGAAATTACCACTCAGAAAAGCTATTAAATTCACCCAAGATCACAGTGCTGTTCAGGGTCAGAATCAAAACATAGACCTGTTTATATATTCTGTTTTAATTAAGCACTTACTTCATCCAGGACAATGCATTCCCTGATGGGGATACAAAGATGCAGAAGATATGATCTCTGTCCTCAAGGAAGATCAGTCCTTCATATTCCAAAAAGGGCAAAATAAGTCAGGAAGTCTGAGAAGGCTGGGATATCACTAATGTCACTTGAACTTCATTAGAGAAAATTACTTTTGATTTTGACTCCTCTAGTTGTCAGAATAGTCCTTGGGACTGTGGCAGGAGAAAGAGAGATTGCAAACTATTCTCCTAGAAACCTCTTTTGTTTGGTCAACATAACACTGACATTTTCTTCAGTTGTCAATTAAAATTTTGGAGAGTTCATATTTAAATATCTAGATTTCTGGATTATTTTGGGGGGAAAATCATCCAAAGATCTGGCCTTACTAGAATAATGTTCCCATGTGGCAATATTTCTCTGGAGGTGAGGAGCTTCTGCTTACTTTTTATGGGCTTGGGCTAGCAGTTTTCATAGTTCCTAGCCAGTGTCTTGCATGCACTTGTACTGCCTATCCAACCACTGAAGTATTTCAGTTTGCTAACTAACCCTGCCAACTGACTTGTGGGGCTCCCAAATTGTTGTCTGATCTATGCCTGACAGCAGATGGCAGCATTAAGCCATTTAACTTCATTTTCTACTATAAGTACAAACAGATACTACAACAACATTGACGTCAGAGGCTTTTTTTTTCCTTTAAAAAAAACGCAAAAGATTAAGGTCAATAGATTTTGGTACAGCCACATTTTGACAAAGCAACTGGTGGGAAAGGGATTTAGTGCTGCTAGTGAGAAACGACTTATTGTTTGCTGTAAGAACCTGTAAGGCATGAGAGGAACAAGCCAAAAATCCTGAAACTGTAAAATAGGGCAAACTGGCTTACAGCCAATACTTGAGGACGCTCTTGCTCACATAAAATATATACAAAAAATTAGCTTAAAATGAATAATAGACCTCAATGTAAGACCTAAAAAATTATTTTTTTAATTTTTAAGTTTATTTATTTTGAAATAAATTTACTTATTTTTCTTAAATAGTATATTGTCAAGTTGGTTTCCATATAACACCCAGTGCTCATTGCAACAATAACCAGCCTCCATGCCCATCACCCCCTTACCCTACCCCCACCACATCTGCCTTCAGTTTGTTCTCGACATTCAAGAGTCTCTCATGGTTTGCCTCCCTCCCTCTCCCCTCTTATTTCCCCCCTTCTTCTCCCCCATGGTCCTCCGTTAAGTTCCTCCTAATCCTCCTGTACGTGCAAACATATGATATTTGTCCTTCTCTGCCTGACTTATTTCGCTCAGCATAACACCTTCAAGGTCCATCCATGTTGCTACACATGGCCAGATTTCATTCTTTCTCATTGCCATGTAGTATTCCATGGTATAGATAAATCACATCTTCTTGACCAGTTGATAGACACTAACGCTCTTTCCATGGTTTGGCTATTGTTGACAGTGCTGTTAAGAAAATTAGGACCTGTGCCCCTATGCATCAGCACTCCTATATCCCTTGAGTGAATTCCTAGCAGTGCTATTGCTGGGTCATAGGGGAGTTCTATTCTTAACTTTTTGAGGAACTTCCACACTGTTTTCCAGAGGGGCTGCATTCCCCTCTGGAAACTCCCCAGTTTACATTCCCACCAACAGTGTAGGAGGGTGCCCGTTTCTCCACATCCTCGCCAGCATCTAGAGTTCTCTGATTTGCTCATTTTAGCCACTCGGACTGGTGTGAGGTGGCATCTCAGTGTGGTTTTGATTTGTATTTCCCTGATGAGGAGAGATGCTGAGCATCATTTCATGTGTCTGTTGGCCATCTGGATGTCCGCTTTGGAGAAGCGTGTGTTCACATCTTCTGCCCATTTCTTCACTGGGTTGTGGAGTTTGGTGAGTTCCTTATAGATTTCGGATAATAGCCCTTTATCTGATATGTCATTTGCGACTATCTTTTCCCATTCCTTCGGTTGCCTATTAGTTTTATGGATTGTTTGCTTTGCCATGCAGAAGCTTTTCATCTTGATGAGGTCCAAATAGTTTATTTTTGCTCTTGATTCCCTTGCCTTTGGGTATGTGTCAAGTAAGAAATTTCTGAGTTGAGGTCAAGAAGGTTGTTCCTGGCTTTCTCCTCTGGGGTTTTGATGGTCTCCTGTACCACATTCAGGTCCTTTATCCATTTTGAGTTTGTTTTTGTGTATGGTGTGAGGAAATGATCTAGTTTCATTCTTCTGCATGTTGCTGTCCAGTTCTCCCAGCACCATCTGTTAAAGAGGCTGTCTTTTTTCCATTGGATACTCTTTCCTACTTTGTCAAAGATTAAATGGCTGTACACTTTTGGGTCCAATTCTGAGTTCTCTATTCTATTCCATTGGTCTATGTGTCTGTTTTTGTGCCAATACCATACTATTTTCATGATGACAGCTTTGTAGTAGAGGCTGAAGTCTGGGATGATGATGCCTCCCGTTTTGGTTTTCTTCTTCAATGTTACTTTGGCGATTCGGGGTGTTTTGTGGTTTCATACAAATTTTAGGATAGTTTGTTCTAGTTTTGAGAAGTATGCTGGTGCAATGTTAATTGGGATTGCATTGAATGTGTAGATTTCTTTGGGTAGTCATGACATTTTAACTATATTTGTTCTTCTGTAAGTGAGGTCAGTTTCTTGATTTCTCTTTCTGTTGCTTCATTGTTGGTGTATAAAAATGCAACCGATTTCTGTATGTTGATTTTGTATCCTGCAACTTTGCTGAATTCATGGATGATTTCTAGTAGGCTTTTGGTGGAGACTGTTGGGGTTTCTATGTAGAGTATCATGGCGTCTGCAAAAAGTGAGAGTTTGACTTCCTCCATGCCAGTTCTGATGCCTTTTATTTCCTTTTGTTGTCTAATGGCTGATGCTAGGACTTCCAGCACTATGTTAAACAACAGTGGTGAGAGTGGACATCCCTGTCGTGTTCCTGATCTCAGGGGGAAGGCTCTCAGTTTTTCCCTGTTGAGGATGATGTTAGCCGAGGACTTCTCATAGATGGCTTTTATGATGTTTAAGTAGGTTCCTTCTGTCCCGACTTTCTCGAGGATCTTTATTAAGAAGGAATGCTGTATTTTGTCAAATGCTTTTTCTGCATCTATTGACAGGATCATATGGTTTTTATCTTTTCTTTTGTTGATGTGATGTATCCCATTGATTGATTTGCAAATGTTGAACCAGCCCTGTAACCTAGGAATGAATCCCACTTGATCTTGGTGGATCATTCTTTTTATGTGCTGTTGGATTCGATTTGCAAGGATCTTGTTGAGGATTTTTGCATCCGTATTCATCAAGGATATTGGCCTGTAGTTCTCTTTATTTGCTGGATCTCTGTCTGGATTAGGAATCAGAGTGATTCTGGCCTATAAAATGAGTCTGGAAGTTTTCCTTCCATTTCTATTTTTTGGAATAGCTTGTGAAGAATGGGTATTAATTCTGTTTTAAATGTCCAGTAGAATTCCCCAGGGAAGCCCTCAGTCCAGGGCTCTTATTTGTTGGGAGATTATTGATCACTGATTCGATTTCTTCACTAGTTATGGATCTGTTCAGATTTTCTTTCTCTTTCTTTTTGAAATTTGATAGTGAGTGTGTGTTTAGGAATTTGTCCATTTCTTCTAGGTTGTCCAATTTGTCGGCATATAATTTTTCATAGTATTCCCTGGTAATTGCTTGCATTTCTGAGGGGTTGGTTGTAATAAGTCCATTTTCATTCATGATTTTGTCTATTTGAGTGCTCTCTCTTTTCTTTTTGAGAAGCCTGGCTAGAGATTTGTCAATTTTATTTTTTCCAAAATCCAACTCTTGGTTTCATTGATCTGTTCAATTGTTTCTTTGCTTTCTATGTTGTTTATTTTTGCTCTGATTTTTACTATTTCTCCTCTTCTACTGGGTTTGGGGTGCTCTTCTTGTTCTCCCTCTAGTTCCTTTAGGTGCATTGTTAGATTTTACACTTGCGCTTTTTCTAATTTGTTGAAATAGGCCTGGAGTGCAATGTACTTTCCTCTTAGGACTGCCTGTGGTGCATCCCATAGAATTTGGATTGTTGTATTTTCATTTTCATTTGTTTCCATATATTTTTTAAATTTCTTCTCTAATTGCCTGATTGGTCCATTCGTTCTATAGTAGGTTGTTCTTTAACCTCCGTGTTTTTTTGAGATTTTCCAGACTTCTTCCTGTGATTGATTTCAAGTTTCATAGCATTGGTATATGAAAGTGTGCATGGTAGGATCTCAATTCTTTTATATTTATTGAGGGCTGCTTTATGTCCCAGTATGTGATCTATCTTGGAGAATGTGCCATGCACACTTGAGAAGAAAGTGAATTCCCTGGCCTCAGGATGTATAGTTCTGAATATATCAGTCAAATCCATCTGGTCCAATGTGTGATTCAAGTCCATTGTTCCTTTATTGATTTTCTGTCGGATTGATCTATCCATTGCTGTAAGTGGAGTATTAAAGTCCCCTGCTATTAGCACATTCTTATTCATAAGAGTGTTTCTGATTAATTGTTTTAAATATTTACGTGCTCCCATATTCTGTGCGTAGACATTTATAATTGTTAGTTCTTCGTGATAGATAGACCATATAATTATTATATAATTCCCTTCTTCTTCCCTTGTTACTGTCTTTAATTTAAAGTCACAACTCTTTTTAAGCTCCATAGTGTTTGTAGCCATAGTTTCTCTGATGTCCTCCATGGTTTTTTCAAGTCCAGCGATTAATTTCATGCACATTGTTCTAAATTCTTGTTCATTTATGTTGCTTATATCTGTTTTGAGCAGTTCTTTAGCTGTCATTTCTTCTTGGAATTTCTTTGGAGGAGAGTTCCCTTTCATCATTTTGGTTAGCTTTCTATCTCTTGTTAATTTTAAAGGCTTTTTGTGCACTCTGCCCCTACGAGTTCTGCTGTATTAGAAAGGGCTCTTTGACTGTTCAGGGCCTGTCTGTTCAGGACGTATTCTTTCAATGGTGTCTCTTGGTTTCTCTTGTTTAGCGTTTGGTTTTGTTGTTTTCCTACTCGTAGTGGTGTTTGGGACTCTCCACCATGTGTAGTTTGGCTTGTTTCTTGAGGCAGCCCTGGCAAAAGAAAACAGACAACCACAGGGGGAACACAGGTACACAAATGCACAGACATAACCAATAATCAGGCAAACCCAGGCTCAGGTAAAAACAACGACAACCACAACAACAACAACAAAACAGTTCTCTGGAGGGGATGGGCATGATTTGGTGTAGGCAGGTCTTGCCTCCACTGTGTCCAGCTGGCCGCTCCCTGAGGCCCCGCCTTGGTGATTGTGGGGAGATGAATTGCGTCGCCCCAGTCCCTTCTCAACTAAGCATTGCAAATCACTTCTTGGTTCCATCTCTCTGTGCTGAGGATATAGCCAGGGTGGGCTGAGTTCTATGTCTCATTTCCCAGAAAAAGCACACCTTGCCTCGTTTCCAGGTCTCAGTCTGCAGGCTTTGTTTATACAGCCCTAAAGAGTCCCGCAGGTCGCTGCTTCCCTGTTGCCGGGAGTTGAGTGAGGGGGGTGGGGGTAGTGTCGCAGCCTCAGATCCGCCGGGGTCAAGCAGCAATACAGCCTGGATTCTAAGGCCTCAGTGTGCCCCACGTGTGTGCGGGGAACATAGAAGCTTCAGGTTCCATGCCTGGAGGTTTTGGCACTATGTTTTTGCCTTCTAGTCTGCTGTGTGAGGTCGCTATATAGCCATGGGTTCCCATGTCAGTCTGAAGTTGTACAAGATTTGAGGTCTGTTGAATTAAATGGCCAATTTCCCCTGATTTCTCCTGATGTCAGAGCACAGCAGAGCTTACCTCCACACCTGATCATAGATCCCAAGCTTGGTATTATCTTGGAGCGACATGCTCTGCTTGACTCCAAGGGAATTATAAAGTTTCTAGGTTAATAAGCCTCTTCAAGGACGCTCATTTGAAATGTCCTTATTCTCCTTCTCCACTGCTAGATTTGGGATCTTGGAGCCACCATGGAATTCTTTATGGTTTAACTTGACCCATCACTTCTCCCTACCTCTTTTTTCCTACCCATAAGGGGCCTTATCTAGGCATGGGGACCCTTTATTATCTATAGGTTTTTCTCAAGCAGGCCTCCCTCTACTAGGTAAAATTAAAGGTGCACACACTCCTATCCTGGTCTCTATTTCTGTTCATCCTACCATCCACCCATTCACAGGCATTCATTGGAAACTTCGTGTAGCATAGGAGCCAAAACTGCATTTGATTCCTGGCTAGGTCACTCGCTAGATATGTGAGCTTGGGTAGTGGATAACTCAATTTCTCTAAGCCTCACTCTCCTCAACAGAAAGAACTACGTCTACCTATCCTGGAAGGCAAATATGGAGGCAAAAGGTAAATACCAGAAATGTGTGTGTAACATCCACAGAAGGGTGTCTGCCACATAGAATCTTATAGAGCTCAGTTTTTGTTAAATGGTTATTATGTTGAATTGTGTAGTGCTGGATACTAGAAGGTGAGAAAGGATAAGATGTGGCCCCTAACTTTTGTGACATTACAGTTGAATAGAGAGCTAGCACAGGCATACTCCCCAATGACTACCAATAGAAGGCTGCATTTAGTTAAGACCAGGATGCATGCATTGTGGGAGGGTTGAGTGACTAAGAGGAGAAAGAGGCAGGGAACTCACTATAGGCTTATACCAGACACTGTATCTGGCATACTACATCTATTCTCTCATTCAATCCTAATCATGGCTCTTCTGTAGGGGCATTATAGAGAATATACCCATTTTATAGTTGGAAGTCCTGAGGGTCAGGGAAGGAGAAGTTCCTATAAGGATGGGATGGTCAGGCCATCTTCATAGAGGAGGTAGGATCTGAGCTAAGATTTGTAAGTTGAGTGGGATTTGGATAGGGAGAGGGTGAGTGAACAACGGTGAGTGGGAGTAAGGAGGAATGGCTTGCCAGCAAAACCCTGATTCGTCAATGCCCAAAGTCAGCAAGTTAACAAGGGAGTTTCCAATTGCTCCCTAGCAACTTCCCATCACAACTCAGAGCAGCGTTATCTCTGCAACTTTACAAAGTGAGACTCAGGAAGGAAAACCCATTCTCCCTTATCTCACTGTCAGCCTTAAGCAAACAGATGGGGCCAAGGTAGCCAGGAGAGCAAGTCCATGGAGCTGTCTGGCACCAAATCTCACCCCCACCCTTCCAACTGCCTGAGGGCATGGATCTCAGGACTGAGACTAAGTATAAGGCACCATTCGTTGAGCACTCTGTCTGCATTATCTCACCGAATCCTCACAACAATCTTGTAGACCCTATTGTCCAGAGGAGGAAACTGAGGTTCAAAGACATCAAGTCACTTACCCGAGACACCACAGTTTGCAAGAGGTATAGCTGCGGTTTGAACCCAGATCTAATCTGACTCCAAAACCTGTGCCCTTAATCACTCTTGCTGTAGAGCCTAGTCCCACCAGCTCACAGCAGTATAGGATCCAAACAGATGCTCTGACCGTGTTGTGTCTCTTTCCCTGTCGATGCAGCTTAGCAACACTGCTTGTCCCCAGAAAACGAAGGCACCAGAACTTTGAAGAGAACAAATTGTGGAAAAGGTTGATGCACTCTCATTTTCCTACTAAGCTTTGTGCTCTGCAAATCCCTAAGCCCCAAGAGATGTCCTCATTCTATCCCTAGACCTTTTCCCTGGAAGGGTGTCCATGTGTCCTGATTTTGCCTGTTGTCCCAGCATAATTAAGTATAGCACGTCCTTTACCCTCAAAGCAGCCTTCATTAATCCGACAAGAAATTATATGGTCACCTCACCTATGAAGAAACAAAGAAGTCTCACACATCAGGCCCTTTTGCAACCATGACACACATGCTGGAAAATGATCTGCTGGGTGAGGGTGGGGTCGGACCTTCTGGGAGGAGTAGCCAGCCTGTCCTGAGGAGGACACAAGGAATAAATAAGCTAACAATGTGATTTTCAGGGGATTCCAAGTACAATCCAGCCTGTTGGTGCTGGCGTGGTCAAGGAACAGATGTGGAGGAATGCCTGGAACGCAGAACTTGCCCTACTTGTGGGCAGGCAGGGTTGAGCACAACTGGCTCTCTCAAGCACAGCTGTGTCTTAAATATGAAGGGCATGGACAGTTGGACACCCAGACATAAGCAGGTGGAGGAAAGCCCAATTAAGGGATCAAGCCCACTCCACTGGCCCCCAGTTTGCCTTATATCACAGTACAGATTCTTGCTGCAGAGGGAGCCCAGGTAAGCCTTGGGTCTGAGCTGTTTCTGGGAAATTGAAGCCCCCAGGACACAGTAAGACTTTGGGGACAGTTGAAAAAAGCAAGTGGCAAAAGGTGAAGAAGTCATAAGAAATGTGAACTCTAGTCTGTTGCTGACTCTGCACAGGAATAAGTACAGCAAAGGACCCAAATAGTGTCTAGGAAAAGCCATTCAGGAGGAGAGGATTTACTTCCAAGATTGCTAGCAGGAATTACTCTTGGAAAATCTATAAATATGATTTATGTGAATAAGCCAAAAGATAAAAAATCATGCTAATCTCAATGTTGCTAAAAGGGCACGTGTGAATGTTTTAGGTTTATTATGTTACCTAAAGCACTTAGGAAACCAAAGATATTATTGTGAACACACAGACCTCAAGCGATAACCCAACACCATGTTTGCTGATGAAATAAATGCCACTGCCATTTCTATTTGAGTCAGGAAGGTGACAAGAAAGCATTCTGTCAGCATTATGATTTGAAATTCCTTTTTTTTTTTTGGCTGTACCCGTGAGTTTTAATTCAATCCAAGTCTCCAGATAAACTAAGATTATTCACAAGTTTCCTAAATTTTCCTTAGTCCAAGGAACCAAAGTCAACTGAGTACATTTAAGTTAGCAATAGGATACAAATGTTTTCATGAATGTTAGGCATTGATTTTTTTGAAAAGCTTGACCACCAAAAAGGAGGCTGTTTTCAGCTGATCTGATTGCCCCAGAGTGAGCAAATATTTAGAATGATTTCTGGTCTCAGCACAACTTTAATACCTCTACAAAGTAATAGGAAACCAAAGAACTTTTGTGCTGGTTGTATCTGCCAGTGTTTACTGTATCAAAACATCAGAACAGAAATTTTAATCAATTTATTTTAAAATAATTTTTCAACTCCATTCCATCATGTTAATAAACATTACAAATGCATGTGAAAAATGTTTTCCAAAAAAGTAGAGAGGAAATTGACATTGTTTCAGATATCTGAAAATCTCCTTACTATCTAACCTAAAAAACTCAGATTCTTACATCTACTTCTGCATTTTATCTATTGCCATATCAGGCATAATTAACTTCTGGACAATTCCACCATACACTAGTGAGAAAATGATGGTGAAAAAGGCAAATATCATTATGAAAATATCCCCATAAGAGTTGACTTAGAGAAATAGCTAACAGAAATGACTATTCAGGAAAGCCATGAAAATCAATATGGTTAAGGAAAATTCCAAATTTCCTTGGAACAAATTGCACTAGAGACATATATTAAAGTTGAGTTGTGATGTTTGATAATGTTTCATTCATGGTGCAAATGAATTAAAGATGGGCAGAATGGAACGTGTCCAGTAACTGACAGAAATGGCACTTTAGGCACGCAAATGGAGGCGATATGGTTAATGCAAACCGATGATTTTTGCTTGGAACACATAGCACTAAGGACATGCAATAGAGTAGAGTTGATACATTTGGTAATGCTTCATGAATGGTAAAGTGTTTTAAGGATCAGCAGAATGGCACAGGTCCAAACGGTAGAGTAGATGGCACCTTGGAGAGCTACAGGTCTTTTCCTGCCAAGCCAGGTGGCTCTGAAAAGAGCCTTTGGTTTGCGATGTGGTCAGGTGGCCCTGAGGCAGCCCATTTGCATCTGGTCTACCTCTGTGTCCTCGGACACCGCTTGCTTGCCAATCTCCCCAGGAAGCAGCAGGTGCACAGCTGTCTGGATCTCTCTGGAGGTGATGATGGAGCCCTTGGTGGATTGGGCCAGGCGAGAGGCCTCTTGGGCGATGTGCTCAAAGATTTCCTTAATGATCGAATCCATGATGCTCATGGCCTTGTGTAAGAGGCTCAGGCCTTCGTGAATGTGCTTCGGATTTCTGAGGAATTGCGTGGCAAAACTGTCCGACAGCAGCAGCTGCAGTGAACGTGGCAGCAGCATAGGCGCCTTGGCTGCTCCTGCTATAGACTCTTGGGGTCGGCTGCCGCGGGCTCTTTCGTGCCCAAGCTTTTTTTACCAGAGGTGTCACCACTAACCTCAGCCATGCTGTGCACACCTTTCTGACAGCTCCGAAGGAAGGGCGAGTAGTGGCTGGCAAAGAGGGTCCATATGCCAGGCTGTGTCTCATGTGTTTGCATACCCTGGAGCTTCACATTGTATCAACCAATCATAGTGGGTATTGGGTGACCTTTAAATGTTTTGTGATGGCTGTTAAAATAACATTGAAATTTTCCCTTTGGAGGTATCTTTTACCTGCTGAATTTCAACATGAAACAGCTAGAGATCTTGAAAGAGTCTTGTCTTATGAAAATCCTTTTTATCCTACATCATTACTCTATTTCTGATAAGCAGTAAGTAGCATTGGTTGAAGATGTGCTAGACATACGCTGCTTTGGAATTAATGTGTTGTCCTCTTAAAATCACAGACAAGGTGAAGTGGAGGTGATAAAAACACATGAGCAGATAGAGAGGGGGAAAAAAAGGACTGCGTGACAGTTAATGAATTTTAATGGGTGCTAGTACTTCTTAAGTATCTTCTCTTTCTCTTCAATTACATTTTTGGCCACTATATTAGACCAACTGTTTTCCATATTATCTGCCTAATGACAGTAAATTAAGAGGCTTCAGATATGAATGGGGCAAATTGATCTAGTCATATGTTATTCAGTAGAAAACAATGTAGGGAAACCAGTCATTAGGCCCCAGTGTGTCATATGGAATGTGATAGTTCTTTTGCATCACCACCCATCCCAGTGAGATTCTAGAACCTGTCATCCCAGTGGGATTCTAGAACCCTTTAAAATTCCTGTGGCCACTGGGAAAACCTTGAAAGATGCCTCACAGAGCAAAATGTCATCTTCTTATATTAGCTAATTGCTATCTACACCATGAGAACTTTAAATAGGTGTCACCAAACTCATCTAAATTGAAGATAAGTTAGTCTGAAGATCTTGTGAGATCTGAACTCCATAATTCAAGTTCTTGCTGCCATAAAAATGATTCTGGGGAGTTTGGATCATGTTTCTAACCTAGAATCTTCTTTTCATTTTCCTGTCACTTGTACAGGAGCTCTCTGACATGGCCACAAAGTGTGCTCCTGGAAATTATGGGACATCATTGACTATCTGTTACCTTCATTCTTATCAAATTCCTATGTAAGTAACAAAAAAGAATAACAAATCCACACTCTCCAATGGCTGAACACAAAGAGAAAGGTGGGTACTCATAAAAATAATAAAAGTATTTAATATTTACCAAATTTTAAAATGTTTTTAACATTAAGTATGTCCCCAAAATACCTTTGATATTTGAAGTGATGATAAAATAGAGTATTTCTAAATACAGAAATGGATATAGATGATTGCCTTAATACTCTAGGAAACAACATGAGTAAGAGAAAAGGAATCACTAAAGGATATTTTGAAATTAATAGCTCAATCTTCAAGAATTTTTGATGATATATGTAAAATATTTCTATATGTATGAATGTAAAACAGTTTAAAATTTTAACCAAGTTACAAAGCCAAACAAATTATAGAAATTGAATCAAACTAAAGAAAAATGGAAGAAACAGAAGTTGTCAATGAGCTATAGTCCCAAATGGCCTGGTTTCAACAGTGTATCTTGTCAGACCTTCAAAGTTCAGGTAATTCTAATACTAATAAAATAGTTCCAGGTAACAAAGAAAAATTACCTCTTTTTTACTTCAAGAAAACATAATATGGTGATAAACCCTAATGAAGAAAGCATGCTAAACAAATTTCTGAGAAGTCCCATTTATAAAGGAGGATATAAATTTTCTACTTCAAATATTATTAATAAATTTAGTATCACATTACAGAAAAGACTCATATGTGGATCTTGAGAGACCTAACAGTAGGCCATGGGGAAGGGGAAGGGGAAAAATTTTAGAGAGGGAGGGAGGCAAACCATAGAGACTTTTAAATACTGAGAACAAACTTAGGGTTGATGGGGGGGGGTGGAGGAGAGGGGAAAGTGGGTGATGGGCCTTGAGGAGGGCACTTGTTGGGGTGAGCACTGGGTGTTGTATGGAAACCAACTTGACAATAAATTATATTTAAAAAATAGAATAAATGTAAAAACAAAAAAATAAGAGAAACTGCTTTACTACTATAAATAACAAATTACAAAGCATCAAACTGGGAGAAACATTATACATAAAACAATATACTCCATACAGACTTTTTCAACATGACCCTTTATTGTAGAGTTCATTTAAATAAATAACCAAGGATCCTAACACAGTACAGAAATAGCTAAATCAAAAATTCATGGAATAGTACCTTTTTCAAGCATCCTAGAACTGAAGTAACTATTCTAACTAGCTCATATTTATCCAATTTTATTGTTTTCTAGTCTATAGTCTTTTGTTTTTTTAAATGCAAACTTCAGGGGGCACCTGGATGGTTCAGTCCATTAAGCTTCCAACTTAGGCTCAGGTCATGATCTCTGGGTTGGTGGGTTCCAGTCCCACATTGGGCTCTGGAGCCTTCTTCGGATACTCTCTCTCTCTCTCTGTCTCTCTGTCTCTCTCTGTCTCTCTCTCTCTTTATCTCTTCTTCCCCTGCTCATGCTCTGTCTCTGTCTCTCAAAAAAAAATAAACATTAAAAAAAGTAATTAATAAATAAGTAAGTAAATAAATAAATAAAATCCAAAGGTTCAGGATCTACAGTTATGACTCAAGAGATGATGGGAACATAACAATCAGAGTAACTCAAGCCCCACACTCCACTGGTTCAGTCAATGAAGGACCTGCAGACCCTGCACCACAGCCATTGGCTCAAAGTGCGAGTAGGTGATCAGGGTGAACCAGTAAGTGTTCCTGGGTATTCACCCTTGGAGACTGAGGAGGAAATAGGAAATAGGTGTGTTATATATTTTTTGTCCCTTGTTTGTTTAGGGCCCTAAATCTCCATCTCTACTATTAGCAGGCTTATTGGGAACAAAAATATCTGTTCTGGTTAGACAGGCAAGTGAATCTAGTAACTAGAAGGGTAGCCCCACATTATATATTTAAGAAATGCTGTGTAAAACTACTCTAGGTGAGCAACTGGTTTTCCCATCTTATATCTGTTGGAGTACTCAGCAGCTACATGTCTTTTGCCTGCCACCATGTATCCCACATCACAGCTTAACACACTGCTCAGAATGGAATCAATTCATTAATGAAACTATCGGTAACAGATGTAACTGAATAATGGGAGTTATTATCCAATCCCAGCTGACCTGACAACATTCTTTCTTTTAGGCCTTTTGACATAACCCTAATCTTATGCAAATGCAGAGGTTGCTGACTCTATAATGAATATATATTATCTTTCTCAAATTTGCAAATAGCAATGTTGAAAGGAGAGCAAGTGTATTAGATGACAGAATCAAGATGGAGAGATGGGATGTGCAAACTTGAGCACATCAGGAACCAGGATGTTCCCCATTCGTGGAAGTTAGAACCAAAGTTTCAGGGAAACATTATCAGAAGACTTAGAGGTATAGAGGCAGACATACAACAGCTGACTTCAAATATTGAAGGAAGGTCAACTACATTGTGTGGGTTGCCAGGAAAAAGTCCTAGGGCTATTGGATAGAAGCTATAGGAAGGCAGGTTTGGGCACAATGTAAGCAGCCTGTCACAGAAAGGAGCTGAGTGACTCTGCTAGATAATTTTTTCAGGTAAGAGGTAAGGTACTGATGACCAACATAATTACTTTAAGCTCTCAAATCCTCTGGCTACATTAAACCTTGTGATTGTGTTACCTCACTGAAATTTGACCCACCTACTGGTTTGCTTATTGAAGTTTATGTTATTGCAGACAAATCAGCTTCCACTTCCTGTAAACCCAATATTTAAGGATGTCAGCCTTTAGAAGGAAATGGTATGATAATACTTGAGGTTGCAAATTGGTACAGACAGCATAATCCCTTTTTGTAGGAAAAGGTATGAATATTAATAGACCACAATGTGGGTTGTCATATACTCAAATGCTAACATTTCTAATTTGTGGGATTATAAGTGATTGGTTATTATAAATTTTACGTGATGAGAGTAAGGGCAGGTATCAGAGCTTTGCCTATTTATATGTATTCCTTATTGTTTTCATTAGAGTTGCCATAACAAAATACCATAGACCACATGGTTTAAACAACATAAATTTATTTTCTCACAGTTCTGGAGAAGTCCTAGAACAAGGTCCTTCAGGGTCAGTTTCTGGTGAGAACTCTCTTCCTGGCTTGAAGATGGCCACTCCCTTGTGTCTTCATATGTCAGGGAGAGAGAGATCAATCTCTGGTGCGTCTTCCTCTTTTTTTAAGGCCACAGTTGTGTTAGATTAGGGCCCCACCCTCAGGACCTCAATTAACCTTAATTACCTCCTAAATACCCCATGTCAAGATCCAGTCACCTGAGGCATTAAGGCTTCAACATGCAAATTTTTTTGGAGGTGGGGGGAGAACAATTCAGGCCATAACACTTATGCTCACCATGCATACCAAAAATACTTGGTTCATAAGACAGTGAATTCTGTTCAGAACAAGAAGACCAGAGGTCAGTGCTGTGGGTCATCAGCAAGTATTAGATACCTGCTTCTGCTCAATGTGATGTGCTTAGCACAGAGTGTGCTAGCATGTGCCTCCTATCCTATCCTATCCTATCCTATCCTATCCTATCCTATCCACTTCCCCATGTATCCCATTTGGGGCATCTCCTTCCATCAAATTTAAAAGTACATTTGAGTAGGCAAGAGAGCCAAGCTAAAATTCTAGCTCTTATTCACCTTAGATCATCACTTCAGACCCAGTTTTTATTTCTTCATGTCTGAGATGAGGGGTCTAGTCCACATGACCTCTTCTTCTGAAACTGTAGGATTTCAACTCTATGGCAAAAGTACCTAGCATCACCAAGTCAGGACCCACTGCACCTGGACAGAAGAGAGCCTATTCCATGTGAATGATCTGCATAAGTGGCTTTCCTGCAACCATTTTGATGGGCTGAAAAGAGTACCCTTGGTACTTTCATTCCTTAGAAGACCACTAACAATGAAACACAGGAGCCTTATCATATTGATTATATTTATTATTTTATTACAACATTAGAAATGAAAATAAACTGTGAGAAGCAGCAAACTCATGCCAATTCATGAAGATTATGGAGTAATGGAGGCAACCATTGTAGAAGGTTAAAAGTAGTTTATCTTGTAGGGGGTGAAAGGTCTTCACACACAAAGGTCAGCAATGGTGGGATTACTGACAGCATTTTCCAGCAGGAGTTTAGATACCAATGGAAAGATTTAAAATGAACATAAGGGTACACTGACTACTCCTGACCTCTTAGCAAGGAAGTATGGGTGCAAAGACATCAGAAGGTACCTAAAAATCTCACATAGGTTACAAAAAATCCCAAAACTGAGACACTTAGGCAATGTTGAAATCTGCTCTTGGGAGGAAATTCTCATTTTATGAAGTTTGAACACACTTTTTCTCCTGCTGGATAGCTGGGAAAAAAACAAACATATAAAACCATTAAGAAGTTATTTCCCTGGTATGGAATACTACATGGCAATGAGAAACAATGAAATCTGGCCATGTGTAGCAACATGGATGGACCTTGAGGGTGTTATGCTGAGCGAAATAAGTCAGGCAGAGAAGGACAAATATCATATGTTTGCACGTATAGGAGGATTAGGAGGAACTTGACGGAGGACCAAGGGGGAGAAGAAGGGCGGAAATGGTGGGGGAAAGGGAGAGAGGCAAACCATGAGAGACTCTTGAATGCTGACAAAAACTGAGGACTGATGGATGTGGGGGGGAGGGGGGGATGGGCATGAAGGAGGGCACTTTGGGGATGAGCACTGAGTGTTATGTAGAAACTAATTTGACAATAAACTATTTGTAAAAAAAAAAAAAAGAAAATAAAAATCAAGACATAAAAAAAAAAAAAGAAGTTATTTCCCTAAGATTAAGTTCAGTTTCTTCCCCAAAAGCACTTTTCCAAGTCACTTAAGGCTGCCATACCTGCTTTCAGGTGTGTGTGCGTGTGTGTGTGTGTGTGTGCGCGTGCCACCTGAATGTACATTAGAGCCTACATCGACTGTGGGGCTTTTTTCCCCCCATTTAAGAGGTAGATTTATGCTGTTGCCATTTTTGCATATGTGCATAGATTATTTTAAAACTAAAGAGAAGTGAAGCATTTTATTCAGATTTGTCTATCCCTATACAATTAGAAAGTTATACCATTTCAGGCGTGCCTAGGTGGTTCAGTCATTTAAGTGTCCAATTTCGCTCAGGTCATGATCTCACGGTTCATGGTTTCGATTACCGCATGTGCTGATAGGTCAGAGCCTGGAGTCTGCTTTGAATTCTGTGTCTCCCTCTCTCTGCCCCTCCCCTGCTCATGCTCTGTCTCTCAAAAATAAATAAATGTTTAAAAAATTAAAAAAAGAAAGTTATACCATTTCACACAATTTTGACTAACGTTGGAACTTTCAAATGCTGACATGAAAATATGTGCCCCTTGGCTTGGAGTTTCTCCAGCAGGCTGTATGTAAATCAGGAGGCCAAAATTGATCCACTGATCCCTGGGAGACTTGTATATACCCAAGAACTAAAGTGGTGCTCCCACATCATCTTGTCATCAGGTTTATATGGCTCTTTAGGGATGAGATCACAAATTTTTAGATGCATATATATGGCAAATAATGAAAAATCAGACAAAACTAAGATGTTTCTAGTACTGAATCTAATATTCTAAGACTGGCTTTAATGCGGCTTTTGGTAATTTTTCAACAACCAAAACAACTACTTTTTTAAAAATTCTCCCATTACTACTAGGGTCTATTTTGCGAGAACCGTTTATATAACCCAGATAAGAAGCAACTATTTGATATTTTTAGATGTTGCATTCAATACACTGGTACTTTGGGGCACCTGGGTGGCTCAGTGGGTTGGGCGTCCGGCTTCAGCTCAGGTCATGATCTTACGGCTCGTGGGTTCGAGCCCACATCGGGCTCTGTGCTGACAGCTAGCTCAGAGCCTGGAGACTGTTTCAGATTCTGTGTCTCCCTCTTTCTCTGACCCTCCCCTGTTCACGCTGTCTCTCTCTCAGAAATAAATAAAACATTAAAAAAATTAAAAAATATAAAAAATAAATACACTGGTACTTTATTTTTTTAAGTTTATTTATTTGAAGAGGGAGAGAGAGAGGGAGAGGGAGTGGAAAGAGAGAGAGAGACAGAGACAGAGAATCCCAACCAGGTTCCATACCAGCAGCGCAAAATCCAACATGGGGCTTGAACTCACAAACCGTAAGATCATGACTTGAGCCGAAACCAAGAGTTGGACACTTAACCAACTGAGCGACCCAGGTGCCCAATACATTGGTACTTTAATTATTGCTTACTTTGTGGCAACATTTACTAGAAGAGTTTATTTACTGAACCTATCAACTTTTACCATTGTTCGTCTCAACTACAAAGCCCCCATGACTTACTTTCCTTTGAAGGGAGAATATTTTTTTTCTTTAGTGTTAGTTTTCTTCAGTTTTGACCTGTCAAACTTCTCCACTTCAGATAAGTCTGGCTTATCATTCATCTTGACCAAAAGAAAGACTGGGAAAAAAATTTAACAAACCTATCTGGTAAAACTATTATTGGATTAAGGAGATTTTCAATAGGAAATGAGCAGATATTAGAAGAGTTATGTTTTTATGAGAATACTTTTTATTTCATGTCGTTATGCTATTTCTGATAAGCAGTAAATGCCATTAAATCAAGGTGCACTAGAAACCAAGATGCTCTAGAAACTGGAGTCACTATGTCTGACTCTTAAAATCACAGCAAAGGTAAAATGGAGGGGATAAAACACTTGAGCAGATAGGGATAGAAGAAAAATTAAGGACCGAGTTTAACCAGCGGATGAATTTATAACAGGAAATAGCACTTTTGAGTGTCTTCACTTTCTAGTCAATTCCTTTTGGGGGATACTTAAGGGATAGGAGCAACACATTAAAAAAAAAGGGGTGTTATAAGTTGTACTAGTTTCTTACTATTTTATCTGCCCCAAGACAGTAAATTAAGGAGCCACAATAAAAGAGGGAAGAGATTAGATTTCATAATAGGTCCTTATGGTACTGTTTTGTAAATGCTGTAAGAAAGCACAGCTGATTAGGATCAGAGGCAGGCCTTCAGCAGGATGGGGTAAACAGAGTTGATTTTTATTTCACCATGTTTTCCCTGCAAAGGGAAAGGTTAGGTGATGAGATGCCCTGTGACCATTCTGGTTTTGTATAGGAAGAGACAATAGGAGACCCCAGCGACCAAAAAACAGAGCTCTCAAGAATGTACCTGGCCCCACCCTGGTGGGGTAAGATACGCCTAATGCCTAGAGTAGAATGGAAAGGCCCCCAAGCAGCCATAAGTCCTGAATATGCCTCCCTTCCGTCGACGTCACCCTGAAACCAACCTTTGAAGAGTGGTCAGACACCAATCTCCAGAGGTAGGAAAACAGGACTAACAAATCATGAAGGGCTTGGCGCTTGGGGCATTTTGTCAGGAGCAGGTTACTTACATTTTAAAATAACTATCATTGTTGTCAGGCGCGCAGCCTACGTTGTGGTCACAGGAAGGGAGAGCGCCAAGGGCCAGCCAGAGGGCCCATTCCTTTTTTATTTTTTTAATTATGTTTTGTAATAGTTTATTGTCAAGTTGGTTTCCATATAACACCCAGTGCTCATCCCAACAAGTGCCCTCATCCACGTCCATCACCCCCCTTCCCCTCTCCCCCACCCCCATCAGCTCTCAGTTTGTTCTCAGCATTCAAGAGTCTCTCATGGTTTGCCTCCTTCCCTCTCCCCCACTATTTTTCCCCTTCTTCTCCCCCATGGTCCTCCGTTAAGTTCCTCCTAATCCTCCTATACGTGCAATCATATGGTATCTGTCCTTCTCTGCCTGACTTATTTCACTCAGCATAATACCCTGAAGTTTCATCCATGTTGCTACACATGGCCAGATTTCATTCTTTCTCATTGCCATATATATTCCATTGTATTCCATTGTATTCCATTGTATATATCCTATGTGTCCATCAACTGACCAATGAATCAAGAAGATGTGGTTTACCTACACAGAAGGCCCATTCTGAGCAGCCTCCAAACTCCTCCTCCTTTGGGGCTTGGGCCTGCAGCCACAGAGGACCCGCAGCTCTCCCCTCCTGTGGCCTTGCAGCCATAGCGGCCAACCCTTCGGGCCTTCCAAGGACACACCTGGGGAGAACTTTGCAACGTGCAAAAGGCAGCCACAGAAGACAAAGGTGCGGACTGCCAGGAGGCTAAGTTACAAAACGCCAGTCACACCTCGGCCCCTCCAGACAGATACCTTCCCACCCCACACCTGCGGCACCCTCCTGTCCCCAAAGTCTTCTAGCTCCGCAAGGCCACATGTCTTCACCTAAAGGCTTGAAAATCGGTGAAAGGCCTATAGCTGGACCAACACTGCTCTGCACTCAGAACGAAGTTAATGTTCCCTGAAATTATAAGTCAGGGAGCAGTCCCCGCCCCCAGATACCGCACTAGCCCTTTCTGATTAGCTAAGGGATCCCAGGCCCGCTTCTTCGCCCTTCCCCCCACTGTCGTCATAGAGGATTGAGTCCACTGTCTCCCCTCTACTCAGGACCTGGCCCCTACAACAGTGTCTTGGTGAAGTTAAACTCAAGCTGCCTCCAGGCCCCATCCAAGCCCTCTCTGATTCGCCGAGGAATCTGCCTGCTTCCTCTTGCCTCTCTTCCACTACTTTCTTGCTGAGGATTCACTTCCCATCGTCCCAAGTTTACTCACTTCTCTGAGATAATTGGGGCCTCTACAGTAAGCAGATACTTCTTGCCCAGTTATCTTTCAACGTCTGGAACTGGGAGATCGAAGCTGAAGGAGCTGTAATTAGGCTCTCTGGACTTTTTATAACCATAAAGCCCAAGTACGCTGTGATAACCAAACAATGGTTTGGTAGCAATGCGCAGTGATGTCTGTTCTAATCCTTAGCCAGGTCATGGAGGAGGGGTGCTCACTGAGAGGGTGGGCAGTTCAGAGTCATTCACCCCATAGCTGAAAGTTTCTGTGATAGTGGTACTTTCCTATGTAAAAGTCACATGTTCAATTTTCTAAGTCCCTGAACATGGTAGTCAGTTTAGGGTAATCACAGGAGGATCTACGGAGCCTATTCATCTTTATCTCCACAATCCTTAGCACTTTGCTTGGCCCACAGGAGACACTAGATATCTACCTGTCTGCAGATTGAAGTAATACATCCGTGACAGAGCAGAAATTTTGGGCAGCAGCACCACCCAGTGCCCATGTTGGGGAAGAAAAGTGAGAATCCAGTAGGTACTTAAAGTTCAAGGTCGCTTTCTGGATACTCACCCAGAACCTTAGAACATTAAGGTAATATGGAGATAGGACTATGTCTTTAGCTTGTACTCCATATTTTCCATATGGCTCATGTATGGTGGTAGAGATCTATATAGATCAGCTACCACTCTTTCCACAAGGATTTCTCAAGCCTTCCCCATCTCTCGCCATTCATTCCCTTCACTATGCTCTTGTAGCACTTCACATTAATTTGAGAGTTTTGTATGTTTGTTGGAGAAACTTTTAAACCAGAAAGCCACCCTCATTCAACAAATAATATTTGGGGCACATGAGTGGCTCATTCGTTGACTGTAACTCTTGATTTTTGCTCAGGTCATGATTTCGTGATTCTTGAGATGGAGCCCCATGTCAGTCTCTGCACTGACAGTGTGGAGCCTGCTTGGGATTCTCTCTCTGCCCCTACCCTCTTCAAAATAAGTACATTTAAAAAATAATATTTATTGAGTACCTACAATATCCCAGGCATTAAATGTAATAAAAACCAGAGTTTCCACCACTCAGATTTGAATATTGTTAACATTTAGGTATATTTACCATTTCTTTTTCTAAGAATAAAAACAGTAAAGAAAAATTGAGGTTCCCTTGATCCTTACCCCATGTACATTCACCCTCCCACTTCCCCAGGGATAGTCCTATCTTGAATATGAAATGAAGTTTCTAGATCATTTTTTTATCATTACAGATTTATATGATCTCTGTTTCCAGGAACAGTATGGAGCACTGGTCCAAAGTGCTCTAGGTAGAAGACTGAACTTCCTATGTTAACTAAATTGGATTTAAATAAAGAAAAAGACTGAACTTCCATATCATGTGGGGTAAACAGGAATTCCCAGACATTCACCCACCCCTCTGTAGCCCAAACTTCAAAATCTATCTTGAATCTGTCTACCTTGAATCCATCAGAATTCATCTAGTAATTATGTTTATGCCCATTTGTGCTAGTCACCAAGATCCCCACAGCACCTCTCAACTGCTGCATTTAACCTCCATAAGGTTTGGACAACATTTCCCCTTTAGTTCAGTTCTCAAATCTCTCTCCTAGTCCTAAAACACAATGCACCCTCAGTAATTTCTCTATATCCCCAACCTCTTTTCTGAATGTCCCCATCATTGTCTTCCTCTAACAAAAATCAGTCTCTTTCTTGAGGACTCTGTGTTCCCCAAAGCCCACTCAAGATGAGCAGATGATTTTTCTTTCCCACCACCATTGTACTACAGAGCCTGAAGTTCAGGGCTTCCTTGGTCTTCTTTGCTCCTCATTGCTACCTTTTAGACTGTTCCTCTCCCACATCTCTGAAAACCTTTAGTTTTTGACAGCTTGTCACCAATTAGCCTTTATTATTGTCATCTACCAAACTACACCCCCATCCAATTTCTCAAAGGTTTTAGCTCCTAGAACACAGTCATTCTCAATGGTAATAGTCCCATCTTAATTGCTAGTGAGCTCAAGAATGATCATTCTGACACAGACTCCTTCAGTTTCTTGAGCATTTCTCCTTTGTGTCACTGTCCTTAACTCAATCTCAGCTAGTCACCTGGATGGCCATACCCTAGGCTTTGTCAGAGCAATTTTAGAAACCCCTCTGTAATCTCAATTTCAAATATCCCTCTCTATGACCACCACCTCCTCTTTATCCAGCTCACTCCCTGTGGTATCCAGACCCTACTATCCTTCAAACTCACCAGAATCTCCAGTCCATTTGTCCTACCATATTTTCATCATCTTTTACTCCTTTATTGTCTTCTCTCCCCTCCTTCCCTAGCTCAAATGTCGTGCCCAGTCTTTATAGCTACTCATTTATATACACCCCTCCCCAACTCTTGTGCCCCTTTCCCACTTTGTATTGCTTCCCTGACAAAATTTTAGCTCTGGCTAAGTTCAAATACACTTCAATAAGCCTAACCCCACACAGCTAAACCTAGCCAGAGGAAAATACACAGCCACATGACTAATTTCAGTTTAATTTCATGACCACAAATGTCAATCAGGCCCTTATTGTTATAAAGCAGTCACTCTATGGGTCTCTTGTCCCTTACTTTCAACACCACCTCAACATCTCAACACTTATTGTCCTTATTTTGCTAGAAAAGTTAAGCCATCAGAAGAAAAATTCCACAGACCCCATCACTATATTGCTTTGCTCACCAGCACCTGCATCTGTATATATGGCCATCCTGTTAATATCATATATGATTGTAATGGGTTGAATTATATCCCCCCAAATTCATATGTTGAAGTCCTAAACCCCAGTAGCTCAGAATGTGACTCAGTTACCTCTTTAAGGAAGTAATTAAGGAAAATGAAGCCATATGGGTGGGCCCTAATCCAATATGACTTGTATCTTTCTAAGAAGACATTAGGACACAGATAACACAGACTGAAGACACCAGGACAAGTCCTGATAGCCAAAGAGAGAGGTTTCACCAACAACCAACCCAGCAGAAATCTTGATCTCAGACCTCTAGCCTCTGTAATTGTGAGAAAATTAATTTATGCTGTTTAAACCACTCAGTTTGTGGTCCTTTGTTTTGCAGCCCTGGCAAACTAATATAATATTTCCAGATTTTCCTCTAAAGCCAACCTCTCTTTTTCCCCACTAGATTTTTTTTTTTTACAAATAGTTTATTGTCAAATTAGTTTCCACATAACACTCAGTGCTCATCCCCAAAGTGCCCTCCTCCATGCCCATCCCCCCTCCCCCCCACATCCATCAGTCCTCAGTTTTTGTCAGCATTCAAGAGTCTCTCATGGTTTGCCTCTCTCCCTTTCCCCCACCATTTCCCCCCTTCTTCTCCCCCTTGTTCCTCCGTCAAGTTCCTCCTAATCCTCCTATACGTGCAAACATATGATATTTGTCCTTCTCTGCCTGACTTATTTCGCTCAGCA